>NC_141830.1:8318973-8478973 GCF_982586985.1 Callionymus lyra
ATCTTTTTTTTCTCCCCCTCCTCGCTCTATCCACCCCCCCACCCCCTCCCCTCACTCTATCGTTGCATCCATTTTTAGTGCATTTAAGAAATCTGCAAGAATTACAAACCTGGCGGAAGAGGAGCTGCCAGAGGAGGGATAAGGACCCCCGGCCCCCCTCCAAAGAAAAGGGGGAAAAACGGACGGATCCTTTTTTTTTATTTTGTATTTTATCATCCCAACATGTCCGTCCTACCTTTTCTATTTAAGGATGGCAGCGATGGGATAGACAGGATTTAACATGACTGCGAAATAAGAGGCAAGACGTCTTGATATTTTATCCTTTTTTTTTAATTCCCCCCCAAAAAAAACCTCTGGACGGGATGGATGGATGGGAATATACTACCTGAAGGTTGCAGCAGCCACGAGCGTCCATTTCTAAAACCAGTGTTATTTTTTTATTTTCATTGCAGACAAATAATCCCATGTTTACATGTCAACTCGCCTTTCAGAATCCTCCCTTCATCACCGTCATAGCCTCTTTTTTTTTTTTTTTTTAAATGTCAATTTACCGGCGATTTATTGGGAATATATTTCTTTTTTGATTCTGTGCATGATTCATCCACGGGCGCCTGCAGCCTCCACCACCACCACCACCATCAAAGCACCAGCTGCAGAATGTGTCTTACAGCCAGAGGGGTGGGGACAAAAGAGGATTGACGTTTGTGTTTTAATGTTTTTAATTTTTTAGCCACTACTGTGAGTAAAAAAAAAAAAGAAAAAAAAAAAAGATGTCCGCTCCACAAGGGCCCCGGGGCGGCCCCGGCCCCGGCCCTGGCCCTGGTCCTGGTCCTGGTCCTGGTCCTGCTGCTGCCACCGCGGCTGCACCCGGCGCCCTGCAGCCGGAGATGCCGGACCTCAGCCACCTCACCGAGGAGGAGAGGAAGATCATCCTCGGCGTCATGGACCGGCAGAAGAAGGAGGACGCGAAGGAACAGTCCATGTTGAAGTGAGTCCCTTCACGCGGGCGCGCGTGCGTGTGTGTGGCTGTCAGAGGAAGTGTTTCACTTCCTACCCCCCCCCCCCCTATCACACACACATCCTTTTATCCCCTTATTTTTGAGGCATAAAACTGTCCCAGTGTGTGTGTGTGTGTGTCCCGAGGTGGTGCGTTCACTGCCCTCCTGTTGTATATGAAGGGCTGGGTTTAGCAGCAGCGGGCGCCATGTTTTCACGTGAAAAAACACAATTTGTTTTTGCTTTGACCCACGAAACATCCGCCGGATCACACCAACGTGACACCAAAAGAGATCGTTGTGTTGTTAAAATCTACACACACACACACGCACTGACACACACTCACACACAGTTTTTGTCGCTCCGAGCGTTTCAGCACCACGGAGCTGTCCACTGAAGGGATTTTGTTTTTACTTTTTAAGGTGGACCGGGGGGGGGGGGGTTCCCCCATGTTTATTGTGTCAAAAAATAGCGACCCCTGAACGCAACTGAGTTCACGAAACATGTACCGGGGGGTTGTGAGCGGGCAGTGAACGCGGCACGTTGCGGCGTCTGGTTGTTACACAACCTCGGTTGGTTTGAGATACTTTCTGGAAATGATCGTCGCGTGTTGATGACGTGTTGTGGAGCGGAAAAGTTATGCTGCACTTTGGGTCTGCTGTCGAACCTCTCTTTCGCTTTAAAGTCCTCTCTTTGTAAATACAAATAATAATTCGCAGTGTGTCTAAGGACACAGTGAAGAAAAAAAATCAATATGGCAATATTTAATTTATTTCCCACGATATTATATTGATAGTAGACAGCACTGTATCGTTTCTTTTGGCTTTTAAATCATATTTTAAGTCAACCATTGTTTTCTAATGGTTGATTATTCAATAGATTTCACATTCTACCATAGTTATTAATAGATTATTGTCTCGACAGCTAAAAAGGACAATAAAATCCCATGAGATCCCGGCAATGACTGAGGACGAGAGGATACAGTCGACTCCAGCAGCTTGTGTTTGGACATATTTTGGTTTCAAAACAAAGGAAAGCAGTTACGACTTCGTCAAGAGTCACGTGGATTTTTTTTTTCTCCAATTGTGTCTAAGGACACTTTTTTTAATTAAGGGATTTAGAAAATGTCGATGCTGCAATATTTCACGATATTCTTTCGCACAATACTGTACATTCTTTTTATCGACATTTTAAGTCAGATTTTACATACAACCATAGTTATTTATGGATTATTGTCTCGACAGCTAAAAAGAACAATAAAATCCCATGAGAGATACGAGAGGATACAGTGACTCCAGCCGCTTTTAAAGATGATGTTTGGACATATTTTGGTTTCAAAACAAATGAAAGCAGTAACGACTTCGTCAAGAGTCATGTGGCTTTTTTTTCCTCCAATTGTGTCTATGGACACACTTTTCTAACTAAGGGTTTTGGAAAATGTCGATGCTGCGATATTTCACAATATTTTTCCCGACAATACTGTACATTTTTCTTATCGACATTTTAAGTCAGATTTTACATTCTACTATAGTTATTTATGGATTATTGTCTCTACAGCTAAAATAACAATAATATCCCATGAGATCCCGGCTTGACTGAGGACAAGAGGATACACTGGACTCCAATATTTGTACGGTTTGGACATATTTTGGTTTCAAAACAAATGAAAGCAGTAACGGCTTCATCAAGAGAGTCATGTGGTCTGTAAATTCTGCAACACCAGAGTCAAGTACTCGACAATACGACAGATATATCCTTGTTACTACAGTATCATAATATATCGTATCGTTGCCACTTTATTGTGATGCGTATCGTATCGCCATGTTCTTGCCAATACACACCTCTAGTGCTCAGTGTTTAAATGTGAAATCTTTGTATCATTTTGAGATTTAAAAGTTTAAAAAGTACTCTATGTACTCTATGTCACTCTGCCAGGATCACGCTATAATGCAACTGTGACAACAAAAAAAAACCTTGTTGCTGTTGTTTTAAGAAAGTCTATAAAAAGGGCAACTTGAAGGATGCGTCGATAAGTCGTGGCCGGTTTCTTGTAGCGGCTTCACAGCTTCCGAGTAGTTAAAAGGTGAACCCTGTGATCGAAGAGAGCCTTTTAAGAGGCATTAGAGCCCGTTGTTTTTTTTTTCCGACATCGGGTTAATATTTGCGCCGAGGCAACATTCCTAATGGAGAGAAGAAAAAAAAAAGTTGTGCAATCCCCACCTTCGATGCGGCTGCATGACAAACATGACTCATGTGCTCTGAGATGACTGGAGCTGGAGCGGTGCATGCTGTGTGAATCATCCAGGCTGTTTCTTCACCCCCCCATCCTCTCCCCCCCCCCGCTGATATCCAGCATGTCCTCCCCCTGTAGCTGACTGTTTTTCATGTTTCTCCGAGGTAAAGTCAGATTTAGTCACTCGCGGTCTGACGACGAGGCCTCGTCATGACGGAGCGCGAGCACGAGAGTTCTTTACATTGACGTCTGGTGTCACCTCAGTGTCGGCTCGCGCTCGGAGGTCGAAGAGCCTTTTTTTTTGTGTTGATTTCAGTCTTTTTTAATTCACAATTGGTGTTGGTACGTGGAAACCGTGTCTTGGCGTCACCCTGGAAAGACGTTTTATGTATAATTTGAAACTTTGACTCAAATTACATGTTGCAGTATCGCATAGTTTTGAAGTTTTCGAACAGTGACAGTGATTTGGTACAAAGTTAGTCAGAATATGAAGCATGAAGGATCTTACATATAGAATCACACATTGGAGATGAGACCTTTTTTTATGTAAGTATGTCGGTGACATCAGATAATTGAATTGAGTTGAATTTAACGTTTGAAATGTTTAAACTTTTCCAAAATCTTTTCAAAGCAATTCCATTTTTGAACAATTAAATCCATAATGTGTTTATTTAAATTTTCGTTTTTTTAATGAATTAATTGAATTAATTTTTTTTTTAAAGTTAAGATAATCCTTTTTTTATTGTTATTTTTATAATATACTTACTGAAGTACCTAGCGTTGCCCGTTTATTTTTAATGTTTTCCCAAGATACAAAACTGAATTTGTCATTAAAAGGATTTTTTCGCAAAGGCTGTGTAACTTAATTTTAAATATTTGATTGCCCTTTGAACTTGCGTCGAAGGAGCTTGCTACATTTTTTTGGCCATGACAGATTCTGAAAAAACGTGGAATCTGGTACAGGCTTTTTGAGCTACTGAGCTATAGTTTACTATTTTGTATTATAGTTTAAAAAATTCTTTCGAATCAGATTCAGAAACTGAGCCTAATAGCCTTCAAGCTATTATTACTAATAATAAGGGAATTGTTTGCGTGCAACTGTTTCTGGCCTTTGCAGACAAATAAGTCCAAAAAAACGACTAAATCGTCTTATTCCAGATACAGATCAGTTCATGGCGGTCATTTTAAGTCCAAAAAAATCTTGGTAGGACCCTGTAGCACCGTGAGAAAACCAAGCTGCCATTCATATATATAGATACAATTTTATTTGAGGCAAAATAAAAAATATATACTTTTTTTTTACACATAGGGTTTGATATTCTAATTCCAATAATTCAAAAATAAATCTACTAATTTCAATATTTTGTAATTAGTAGTCTTTAAAATTCAATATAAAAATTTTGGTATAATAGTGTATAGTGTATAATAGTCGGCCAATCATACTTGCGTACTTAACCTTAGTATTTTTAGTGCATAAGTGTGTCTCAGTTCTTAGTATGCGAAATGTAGTGCTCCATACACACTAAATTGTCACTAAAACGCCCACAAAACTGAGTATGGATCGATGGACACTTTCTACCCTAAACAGCTGCCATCTTAGTGACGTTGTAAACGGAAGTTATGTCATATATATATATATATATATATATATCTTAAAGGTGCATTTTCAGCCAACAGTAGGAGGATGACACGTCTTCGGTGCTGATACCGGCGTAAATATCTCGCGAATATTTAGTTTCTCATATTTCTTGATCCAAACCAAACGTGCTGCCAGCAGGTGGCGATAGTGTTCCTACAGCTTGTTGAAATCATCCTTAAATAGTAGTAGAAGAAGAAGCTGTCGCGTCATTTCCAGGTTAGTACACTGTTTGATTTGGGACATACTATCTGTCGAGAATTTGCGTACTAGTTAGTATGTACACTATCCTGATGTATACTAACTTCTAGTGTACTAAGAGAAGTATGCGATTTGAGACGCAGCACAGGTGTTGTCCAGACGATGTGTCAGCTTTGTTTCAACATCTGGGCTTTAAAAAAAAATTGAAATGTTAAATAAATTCAATATTCCGATGGCACTGATACTTTTAAAAGTTACTAAAACATGTCAAATCTTTTCAGAATGAGTTAGTGCACATATGAGGTTCAAATCAAAGGGCTGTGGATTCACCTTAAACATGGCCGCCGGTTGTTTACACTGTAAATAAATAGTTGTTTATGCTGCTTTAACTAACACCAGCTTTCTGTGTCGGTCGGAATAATTTTTAAATGGAGTATTTTAATGTTGCTTCTGGCTATTTTCAATGCTTTGTAACAATGGATGTTGGTTTAAATAATGAAAATAGAAGTTATAAAAGGGAGAACTACAGGAAATGAATCACGGCTACTTTTATAAGCAATTTTTTTTCACGACCCAATGAAACGTTTGCTAGACAGTAACTCTATATTAAAGTGCGTCGACAAGTATTATGTAGTCATTTTGTTTTCACCGTAACGATTCTTTCTATTCAATACTTGTGCGGTGACTAGACCGAAGCGTTCAGACGCATTATTCCATCGTTTTGACCTGTTGTCTCGGATTGTTACGCAAGATCTCTGAGTCAACGGATCTTCTTCACTTTGGTCGAGGCTGAATTGAGTCAGAAAAATAAGTTTGAGCAGAAAGTTTGCAAAACACCCACATCCTAAACTGAGGAAGATCGAGCATTAAAACGTATAGCGAAGACGTATAGATGCATATTTATTCACGCTTATGTATTCTGCTGCAAGATAAACAATATCAGTGGTTAATTGATCACATGATGTTATTAATACTTTTATCAGGACTTATGGATGAACATATGGAAGCGAGAGATTCACAGTCCAGTCTGATGGGATCTGTGTCTTCAATGTGTTTTTATCTGAGTTGTTTATCTATCTTTAGCTATGACTAGCAGCGTAATTCTACATGTGTAAGAATATTTAATATTTATCCATGTCACAGTTGCACACATTTGTGATGATATTTCATCACAAATAAAAGAAAAAACGTTCAATGGACAGTAGCCAAAAGTAAAAATATTTTAAGGGGGTTGGGAATCACAAGACTATTTACGATATACTTTGAATTTTCTATTTGTGTCTCTTCGGAAATTTGCTTTAAAAATATAGCAAACTGGTGCAAGAACAGCCAGTCATGTACTGAAGGTGAAGATTCCTTGTTCTACCAGAAGTAAAATGTTCAGAAAACATAAATGAAATTCTGAGATTTTAACATTTTAACTTGAAGTTTGTATGTTCTCCCTGTGTTGCGTGGGTTTACTCCGGGCACTCCGGTTTCCTCCCACAGTTAAAAAACATACAGAGGTTGATTGAGAACTTTGGGAAAAATTGTCCATAGGTATGAGTGTGTGTGTGAATGGTTGTCTGTCTTTGTGTGTCCTGCGACAGACTGGCGTCCTGTCCAGGGTGTCCCCTGCCTCTCGCCCTATGATACTGGGATAGACTCCAGTCTCCCCGCGACCCCGGTAAGGGATAAATCGATAGAAAATGAATGAATAATAATAATAAAATTCTTGTGTTGTTGTTTTTTTAATCAAAGAAAGATTGAGTTATAGTTTTTTGGTTGTACGATCAGGTGACCACGCTACTTAGATTATAAAATAAATCGATAAATTCTCCTTTTCTATCCAAATGAGATCTTTTCATACAGAACCAAATGTGCGCCGGGTTTAAAGCGGACGACGCCGGTTGACCCCCGTCTGGATGATTTATGGCTCTTCATTACCAGAGTAAAGCTTCGTGCTGTACGAGTGTGTTAGTTGGTGCGATATGAATAATGGGAGTCATGGTGAGTCACTAAGTCAGTAAATCCCTACTTTCTTTACCTATGAATCACACGAGCGTCGCCCCAGAGACGACCGCAGCCGATGATCTCCAACGCTTCGTCACATCCACAGCAAACACAGACTCGCACTATACGTCCTGCTACAGTCGCTGTGCGAGCCGTCGACAGTGTTTAAAATAGGAGAGTGGATAGTTGAGAGAGGAGGACAGACTTCTGTGGTCGGGTCTACCCACTTGTAGAGGTTCTTCTGGAGTTGAAACTCGAGTGGAATTTAAATCGGAACAGAAATTTAAATCTTTAAAATTGTGTGAGATTAAAGCATTAATATGTGGATGATAAAGTCCAGTACACTTCATTTGTGGCCAAACGTTTTTCAAAGTAGATTTAAGTTTATTTTTAAACTCGTCTCAAACCCCGGCTTTTTACCAACATGAGACTCCGGAGCAGTAAATTTTACCTGTTTTATTTGCTTTAATTGTATTATCTAAGGGTTTTTAACTGTTTTTATTTTAGTGGTATTTTTATTTTCCTTGTACAGGACTTTTTGTCGTTGTTTTAAAGTGCTCTGTAAATAAAGTTTGAGTTAATATTCTTTTGTTTAAGATAAGGAAGATATAATATCTAATATCTAGGACTAACATTGAAACTCTTTACAAAGGATGGAAATTCGACAAGATATGACTTTAGTTTTCAAAAAACACTTTATAATGTACAGTCATTCCAAGGATATATACAACACTTCCATATATTTTATTTTATCAATTTGTAAAATGTAGTATTTATAATTATTTTATTATTGTTTGATTTGTGTTTGCATTTAATTTAATATATATATATACAGTATATACATCAAACAAAAATAGTGTCTAATGAAAACAAAGACAGTTTCATTAATGTATATATATATATATTTTTTTGGTGTATATTATGGATTGTTTAGACGCCCCTTGTGTGATTTAGTTTGAAACCCCTTTACTGGAATATAAAAGAATAGGTTGTTGAGTTGTTTAAACAGTTGTTGAGTGAAGTGTAATTGATTGTGATATGGTTTCTCCAGATTAGCTTTGGATGCTATACTATATGCTATACTCAATGGTGCCCTTCACCCATGGCTTTGAAATGCAGTTTCTAGTGTATTTAGTGTCTTATTTGTTGATATAAAATACTTGTTCTGATGGATACTTTTACGTTAGATTTCTCAATTAACATTTTAACTTGTACTGTCTAATTAACGTGCGTCAAACTCAGGCCCGAAGTTGGCCCGCTGAGTCATTTTATGTGGCCCACCTGATGGTTGTGTCAAATCAAAGTAGATGGATGTTCTCGTTTATATAGTGACCTATATAATACAAAACTCTGCAGCGAGAATTCTGAGCTGCTCTAGTAGAAGAACTCACATTTCCCCGATCCTTAAATCTCTTCACTGGCTGCCAGTTTCTTTCAGGATCAGTTTTAAAATTCTGGTTCTTACTTTCAGATCTAATCATGGACTTATGTGTCTTGATCTTTTAAAGTATATATTTTAACTGTGTATTGTTTTTGATTGTTAAATTGCTTTGTGACCCTGGTCTAGAAAGATTAATATTTATATATTTATAATAACCTTTACTTACTATAAACATGCCAGTGTTTAAGAGTATAATCGTTGACATTTTTAATTCTTTCATTATCTTGAGACTTCCAATAACTGTAAAGTTGAGGTTAAGGATAAGAAATTTGTTGAGAAGTATTTACTCTCTATTACAGTTTGGTAAATATAAAAGTTGTCGTTGTGTGATTAAGTTAAACCCCCCCCCCCCCGATCTAATTTATTCAAACATATTAACACAAACTGTAGTATTTCTGAAACGTGCATTTAAAAAAATTAAAAAATTTAAGCTAATGTATTTTTTGGGAAAGTTGTGAGGGCAGTCCAGCAAAAGGCGAAAAATAATTCTAAACCACATTTGTCCAGCTCAAGTTCTTCTAAATATAAGAACATTAAAGTACTTTGGATTCTGGATTAATGGTCAGGTTGATATAATGACCTATACATATGCTGTTGTTTGAGATAAGAAAAGAAACATAGATCATCTATTTCAACAATTAAACAGAGACTTCCTGTAAGAGAAAAACTAAAGTGAAACAACGAGAATTCGTTGAGGGATATTTTAATTACTCCACGAGGCCTCATAGTATTACTCCGCGAGGGTGCCTAGTATAACTCTGTGAGGCTGCCTAGTATTACTCCGCAAAGTTGCATAGTATCACTCCGTGAGGATGCCTAGTATTACTCTGCGAAGCTGCCTAGTATTACTCCGCGAAGTTGCCTAGTATTACTCCGGGAGGATGCCTAGTATTACTCTGCGAGGATGCCTAGTATTACTCCGCGAGGATACCTAGTATTACTCCGCGAGGATGCCTAGTATTACTCTGCGAGGATGCCTAGTATTAATCCACGAGGATGCCTAGTATTACTCCGCGAGGATGCCTAGTATTACTCCGGGAGGATGCCTAGTATTACTCTGCGAGGATGCCTAGTATTACTCCGCGAGGATACCTAGTATTACTCCGCGAGGATGCCTAGTATTACTCTGCGAGGATGCCTAGTATTAATCCACGAGGATGCCTAGTATTACTCCGCGAGGATGCCTAGTATTACTCCGGGAGACTGCTATGTATTACTACGCGAGGCTGCCTTGTATAACTCCGCGAGGGTGCCTAGTATTTTTTTGAGCCTTCAACAATACTTCCTGTTAAAGACTGTTTGGTAAATAGACTATCCTGCTTTTGTGATTCGATGCAACACTCTAAATTGTAATACCAAATAGAAATAATTGATATTTTCCAAAAGTAACTAAGAAGTACAAATGTGTCACAAGCCAAAAATAAACTGCTCAGATAGTTGATAGCTCCCACTTCCTGTTTGAGCCACTCAAAAGGGTCAATATGATATATATTTTTATACGGTTTTAAAAAGTTGTTTTGTTGTATTTTCTCCAACCGTTCATGTATCGTCAACAATCTAGATAAATCTAAAGAGCTGATTATTTAACTTGAACTGATCGAGACGTCATCGATGAACGAGATAACTTCGTTAAGATAAGACACTTTAAATAAAGTTGAATTTGAATATAAATCTGATGATTACGCATCAATCTTCTCTACAGCGGTGGTTGTTTCTCTTGATGAATGAGAGTCTGGTCCAGCGGTGGATGAACGGTTGTGCAGTGAAGCTCGGCTCATGCTCGGAAGCATCACCGCTGAATGTTTTACAGTAACACACATGCGCTCACTCACCCATGCTTACTCGCCTTCCCATGCAAAGAGCAGATTCTGTCATGAGTGGTCCACACACTCCCATCCCCCATCACTTCCCCCCAAGGGGGGAGAGAGAAGCGAGAGGGAGGCAGGACTCCAGTCTTCATACAGCAGAAAACACGCCAGATGAAAACATGGTCATGATCGTAATGTACAGGTTGTTTTGGAGTTTTATTTTAGTCCGATGCTCATTTTTAAAATGACCAAACATGGATCCAGGTGCTGTTTTGCTACCTATGAAGTTTATATAAAAGTTTGAATCTAACAAACACATTCACAAGACATTATCATGCTTTTATACAGCTATATATTTATGACTGTTTATAACCATGTTTTTATTTTTTTTACTTATTACAAGTTTTTATAAAGTATTATTAAGAAAGTGGGATCACTGTCTTGTTATTACATTGTACTTACATATATAAGGTTCTTAAAAGTGTTCAATTCAACCTAATACAGTGTGATTTGTAATAACAATGTCATTCTTTTGTAACTACAATGTAATAAAAAATAACACTGTATTGGTTGATTTACCTAATACATTGCTTAAAGCTATTTAAGTCATTCTGTATATCATACAAAAACAACATTTAAACATTTATTAAACGCATAAGTGGTTCTATGAGTTTTGAAACTAGTAATAAAAGTCATAATGTTCTTTTTAGCACGTCATCATTTTGTTATTCTGCATTAAGTCGACCACTTATAATACTTATAAGTTGCAATTTACTATTACATTATTACTTTATAAACCCATATACATGTGTTTTAAAAACCTACGTAATGAAATGTCTTATACATATTTTAATGTCCATTGATCTTATCTTTTTTATGTTGTAGTAAAGCAGAAACACTGTAATATGTTTAGGTGAGAAATACATAAAACATTTTCAAGAGGTTAATAGTTTTCCCCTGGAAACTAGAGTCCAGCAAAAAACAAAGGCTGCCTAGTATTACTTCACGAGGCTGCCTAATATTACTTTGCCAGGCTGCCTAGTATTATTTTGCGAGGCTGCCTTGTATTACTCCGCCAATCTGCCTAGTAGCAGTCCATGAGGCTGCCTAGTATTCCCCCGCGAGGCTGATAAAGCAGCTTTAATACGATAAAGAAACTTAAATTATAATTTAAAAAAATGATTAAAAAAGGACAGTATAAAATAAGCTTGACCTCTTCTTTGATTCAATCAGTTATTGAATGATCCTTAAGAAAAAGAAAAAAAACCTTTATATTTTTTTTGTAACTGCAACAAAATACGTTGTGTAGACAGAGAACCTAAGTTGTTATTTTATTGTTTAACATTTCATTTTAAATGCATTTAATTTAAAAAAAGAAAAGAAAGAATTTATCAGTGGCCTATAAGTATAGAAGCCTTTAGTTTATGGTCCCCTAGCTAGTCCAGGGATCCCACCCGACCCCCCTATGAGGTAGTCCAACAGCCAGGACCTGTATAATGACCAGCATGATAACCTCTACCTTGAGTACATTCAGAGATCAACAGATGTGAGGCAACACTTTAAAGAAGAAACAAGGACGTTAAAAGTTAGGTTAAGGTGGAAGTTGGAGGAAAAGGAGAACATCATAGGAAAAAAAAAAAAGAAGAGAGAGAGAGAGAGAGAGAGAGGAGGAACACGGACGCTGGAGATGCTATCAGGACCGGCTGCTGATATGACGGCTTCAGTCGTCTTTGACAATCAGACTTCCATCTCCTGCGTGGAACAGCATCTTCTATTGTCTTCCAGGCTTTGTTCTAAATAACATCTGCATTCGTCAGCACTGTTTCTTTTTTTTAATTCTTCTTCACCGGCCTCTTATCCCTCCGGCGAAGTTTCAAGGGATTTTCCAGCCTCGGGTGCTGCAATTTGGTATGCCCTTGGTGCAACATGACAGAAGAAGAATGTTGTACAGGAGGACGAAGGTTGTGGGAACTATAGGGATGTGATCTATTTATAGCCACGAGAGCGCCGAGTCCACGTGTTGTAAATAATTGCTCCATTTATGTAGGACTGTATATGGTGCCTGACAGAATTGATCAACCAGGCTTCCATTGGTCCTGTATGTTTAGTTTTATTTACAACCTTCGTGTCAAACTCAACCACATGAAGCGCCAAAATCATGTTACAGTCAAATTCACAGGCCCTACATTTTTTGTATTTTTCTGAGAATAGTATTGAAAGTTTGATTGCGATCCTAACTATCACAATATTTTTTCTTTCTTCGGCAAACGCATACATACAGGCTGCCTAGTATTACTCCGCATGGGTGCCTAGTATTACTCTGCGAGGGTGCCTAGTATTACTATGCGAGGGTGCCTAGTATTACTCCGCGAGGGTGCCTAGTTTTACTCCGCGAGGCTGCCTAGTTTTACTCCGCGAGGCTGCCTAGTTTTACTCCGCAAGGCTGCCTAGTATTACTCTGCAAGGGTGCCTAGTATTACTCCGCAAAAGCTGCCTAGCATTACTCCGGGAAGCTTCCTAGTATTACTCCGCGAGGGTGCCTAGTATTACTCTGTGAGGGTGCTTAGTATTACTCTGCGAGGGTGCCTACTATTCCTCTGCGAGGGTGCCCTGTATTACTCCGCGAAGGTGCCTAGCATTACTCCGCGAGGGTGCCTAGTATTACTCCGCGAAATCTGCCTAGTATTATTCCGGGAAGCTTCCTAGTATTACTCCGCTAGACTCCATAACATTACACTGCAAGGCTTTGTAGTATTATTCCTTGAGGTTGCCTAGTATTACCCCGCAAAAACTTCCTAGTATTACTCTGCGAGACTCCAAAACATTACTCTTTTAAGGCTTTGTAGTATAAATCCTTGAGGCTGCCTAGTATTGATCGTAGTATTAACCCAACGAGGCTCTGTTGTATTACTCAACAATAATTAGTAGTATTACTTTCACATAGTATTTGTAATAATTCAAAGCTACACTTTGGTTATTGCGCCTTATAATATTGTGTGCTTTAGTCGGAAACATACGATATTTGTCCTGCTGTTTTTGTCACTTTTAATTTATCGAGGAACGATGATGAGGTTTTAGAATCAACCTCATGATTGAATGTTTTAGTAATTGTACCGTAGAATAAAAACTACTCAATGACTTTATTTTAATCTTGGAAAATCTGATGTTTCATTTCCTCCAGGACTTAAATACCTCTTGATAATCACGTGGAAGAGAGACGTGTGGATCAGTGCTTCCATTCATCTCCACCACCGTGTTCACGCGGCTATATTTACTCGACATGCTCGACTCAAGCCGACTCCATAATTTCACGTGAACGCGCTTCATTCAGGACTGATCAGAGCAGGTGCGCCGCCGTGACTCAGACCTGCTGCGACCCATTCATTCTACAAACAAACCCGGGCTGACGCACGCCTTCGTTCTTCCAACACTCCAGGACAAATGGCTCCTTTATGGAGTGAATCTGTTTGCATTGAGCCGTTTTTATGACGCGTCGCGATTATTTAGGTGAAGTTAAAGGTATTTATTTTTAGACGGTAGGAAGAAACCAGAGCTTCAGGACTAGAAATAAACAAAAATACAGAAGAAAATACAATATATTTCTAAATCAATTCATGTTTTATCCTGTTGTGTTATCAGTTTTATCTTGATCTTTAAAATATATACTTTATTTATTGTTTTGATTGTTTAAGCGCTTTGTGACCCTGGTCTGGAAAAGCGCTATACAAATAAAAATGACTTACTTACTTACTTACTTATTAAATAAAGTTCATGCAGCAGTTGAACCACAGAACTGGGAATGAGGCACCAACTACTGAACTCACCTTACTTATGGTGCCAACAAAAAGGTGAACTCCCATGATGCCTTTCTACAAACTGCTGATTTGTCGCTACAATACTCTATATAAAATCTATGTTGCCATGTCAAAAGTGATCGGTCGGCTGGGCGGCAAAGCATTGTGTATATCTCTTTCTCTCCCTCTGTGTCTGTTTTTTTTAAAAATAATTGAATTAAACTTTAAACACGATACTACAAAGCTCTCAGCCAATCATGTGACTGAAGTAACTTGGTTATCGTTTGGTGTTTGTTTTGGGGCACACTTTTGACATTAAATTGAAGATTACAATGAATAAACGATTACATTATTATTTTTTTTAATGATTGGAATTAAAATATTTTATTCTGTGTCAATAGAAGTAACTCCTTTTGAAAATAGTTATATAAAAAGACGTATTTAATAATTAAAAAAAGAAAAACTTTTCAATCAATTTCATTATTCAGAAAAATAATGCTTAAAAAAAAACACATTTTAATTAAAAAATGTCAAGTTTGAACATTTGAAACTATAAATCCAATCGTTGAATGTTCTGATGGGTCTGATATACTCCCATAAAAGGGTCTTTTCGTTGGCCCCGGGCTCTCATGTTCCGGACCCTTGTACAGATGTGTCTAGTAGTAGCTGCATGTGCTGTAGTAGGTAGATTACAGCATCAGCCGACCGACATGAATAGAGGAGGATAAAGAGCAGCCATTACCATGACGTCAGCTGCACTCTCTGCCCCTTATATAAGCTCTTTCTTCGACGTGGCATTGAAACATACTGTACCCGCGGACCCCCGATCCCTCTGCCTCCAGGCAGCTTCGTCGAACCTGTGAGTGCGTTACTGCAGATACAGTGTTGACTCAGACGGTTTGTTTTCGATCCTCCTCTGATGAGGTGAGAGAGTTGGTGATGCCCTCGTCCAAAGTCTGATGCAGGATCTCTTTGCTAATCCTTTAATATCAGCCCGGCCCACTCAGATATCCCCTCGCTGCCCCGGCGACCCTCTGACATGGCCTGGTTGTCGGAGGAACTGCGGGAGATGATGACGGAACCGACAACCTTCGTGATCCTCTGTGATGAACACGGCTGAGGCTGGTGTGGATTTGACTGGATGTACACATGTGTGTGTATGTGTGTGTATGTGTTTGTGTGTATATGTGTCGCTGTGTCTGTATGTATGTATGTCTGTTTGTGTTTGTGTGTTTATATTTATGTATGTATGTATGTATGTCTGTGTGTGTGTGTGTGTGTGTGTGTATGTGTGTCTCTGTGTTTGTGTGTATATGTGTCGCCGTGTCTGTCTGTATGTATGTCTGTTTGTGTTTGTGTGTGTGTGTTTATATGTATGTATGTATGTTTGTGTTTGTGTGTGTGTGTTTATATGTATGTATGTATGTATGTCTGTGTGTGTGTGTGTGTGTGTGTGTGTATGTGTGTCTCTGTGTGTGTGTGTATATGTGTCGCTGTGTCTGTATGTATGTATGTCTGTTTGTGTTTGTGTGTTTATATGTATGTATGAATGTATGTCTGTGTGTGTGTGTGTGTGTGTGTGTATGTGTGTCTCTGTGTTTGTGTGTATATGTGTCGCCGTGTCTGTCTGTATGTATGTCTGTTTGTGTTTGTGTGTGTGTGTTTATATGTATGTATGTATGTATGTATGTGTGTGTGTGTGTATGTGTGTTTGTGTGTGTGTGTTTATATGTATGTATGTATGTATGTATGTGTGTGTGTGTGTATGTTTGCTCTGTGTTTGTGTGTATATGTGTCGCCGTGTCTGTCTGTATGTATGTCTGTTTGTGTTTGTGTGTGTGTGTTTATATGTATGTATGTATGTATGTCTGTGTGTGTGTGTGTGTGTGTGTGTGTATGTGTGTCTCTGTGTTTGTGTGTGTATGTGTCGCTGTGTCTGTATGTATGTATGTCTGTTTGTGTTTGTGTGTTTATATGTATGTATGTATGTATGTATGTCTGTGTGTGTGTGTGTGTGTGTGTGTGTGTATGTGTGTCTCTGTGTTTGTGTGTGTCTCTGTCGCTGTGTCTGTATGTATGTATGTCTGTTTGTGTTTGTGTGTGTGTGTTTATATGTATGTATGTATGTATGTCTGTGTGTGTGTGTGTGTGTGTGTGTGTGTGTGGGGGGGGGGGGGTGTGTGTGTATGTGTGTCTCTGTGTTTGTGTGTGTATTTGTCTCTGTGTTTATGTGCATTTGGGTGTATATGTGTCGCTGTGTTTGTATGTATGTCTGTTTGTGTTTGTATGTGTGTGTTTGTATGTATGAATATTTATTTGTGTTTTTCTGTGTGTTTGTATGAATGTATGTATGTCTCTCTGTGTTTGTGTGACTCTGTGTGTTTGTGTGTCTATGCGTTTGTGTGTGTGTTTGTATCTATGTATGTCTCTTTGTGTGTTTGTATGTATCTTTGTATCTGTGTGTGTGTGTGTATTTACTGGATGTATATCTCTTTGTGTTTATGTGTCTCTGTGTGTTTGTATGTATGTATATCTCTGTGTTTGTGTATCTTTTTGTGTTTATTTGTCCGTGTGTATGTATGTTTGTGTGTGTGTTTGTGTGTATGTATGTCTCTCTGTGTCTGTGTGTCTCTGTGTGTTTTGTGGTTGTGGTGTTTTCCGTGTCTGTGAGTGTGTGTATATGCTTGAGGACGCATCTCTGTGAATGTGTGTATCTCTGTGTGTTTGTCTATGTATGTGTGTCTCTGTCTGTATGTGTGTCTGTCTGTCCCTGTGTGTGTGTGTAGTGGGTGGAGCTCAAAAGTAGAGGCTGGGTCTTTTATGAACTGCTGTATGAATGACGCGGAGGAATCCTTCAGTTTCTAGATTTCACAGCTACTAAAGTCAAGCAAAACTCCACTCATGACACGTATACTTATATATCTGGATTTCATTATTTTTATATATAAATCCATTACAAAAGAAATATATTTTCTATCCATAGCTCACAAACATAACTTGCGTACATTTGAATACATTCTTCGATTTTTACAAAACAATGTTTCATGTTTTAAATGTTTTCATGTTTATATCTTTACAAGAATAATCAACTATATAAACGGACACAGATTTCCACTTTCATTTAAAAACCCACCACCATGTCATTGCAATTTGGGTTACAATATGAATCATCGTTTATCAGATATAAGTTTTATTTTACTCCGTTTTATTTTCAAATTCAAGTAATTTCTCACCAAAATATACTCCGGTCTATTCTAGTAATCCAGACGAAAGTATTATATAGAGTCTTGATGTGGTAACGGAAGCCGTCCACAGTAACATCAGACGTCAACATGTGAGCAAAGTGCTCGGTGTGACATGCTGATATCAGATTGCCGTCCTGCAAGTACTCGAGCATAGCTAACAGTGACGCGCTGTACCTTTAAAATTAGTCGGACAGGAGTCGACGACGGACGGCGTATCTGTTACCTGTCACTACAGTCCAGCTGCTCTGACAAATGTGTTTACATCTTCAATCCGACATGTGTTGATCGCATGTACAGTAAAGATGCAGCTAAGTTCATGAGATCATCCTACTGTTCGATTAAAATATAAGAGAAACTTTTATTACTCAAAAAGTAACAAAAAAGCTTAATGTCTAAATTGAGAATATACCGAAATTATGCCTTAATTTTTTGTGTTGACTAAATTGTCTTTTATTGTTGAGTAAATAAAAACCGAAGCACTGGACCTTTGATGTGTGGAAGAAACTAGTATTATAGTTCCCTAAAGTAGTTTTTATTAATTGTCAAATTCTTTATGTTTTCAATCTTGTCCTGGTCAAGACGATCGATTAAAAAATATTATTGTCTCAGTCTGTCAGGTCTCCTAACTGAAGATGATGGTCTAGGAAGGTCTAGTCTTGGTCTGTACAATCTCTCGTCTTGGTAGTGTCTTTGTCTCAATACTCTCTGGTCTTTGTAGTGTCTTGGTCTTGATACTCTCTGGTCTTGGTAGTTTCTTGGTCTTGATACTCTCTGGTCTTGGTAGTGTCTTGGTCTTAACATTCTCTGGTCTTGGTAGTGTCTTGGTCTTAACATTCTCTGGTCTTGGTAGTGTCTTGGTCTTAACATTCTCTGGTCTTGGTAGTGTCTTGGTCTTAACATTCTCTGGTCTTGGTAGTGTCTTGGTCTTGATACTCTCTGGTCTTGGTAGTGTCTTGGTCTTGATACTCTCTGGTCTTGGTAGTGTCTTGGGCTGGTCACTCTCGGGTCTTGGTAGTGTCATGGTCTTGATACTCTCTGGTCTTGGTAGTGTCTTGGTCTTGATACTCTCTGATCTTGGTAGTGTCTTGGTCTTGATACTCTCTGGTCTTGGTAGTGTCTTGGTCATCACTTTATCTAGTCTTGGTAGTGTCTTGGTCTTAACTTTATCTGGTCTTGGTAGTGTCTTGGTCTTGATACTCTCTGGTCTTGGTAGTGTCTTGGTCATAACTTTCTCTGGTCTTGGTAGTGTCTTAGTCTTGGCACTCTCTGGTCTTGGTGTGGTGGTCTCAACAATCTGGTCCTTGTAGTGTCTTCATCTCTGTACTCTTAAGTACTCGCAGTGTGTTCATCTCTGCGCTATCTAGTCTTGGTCTTGACACTCTTTGGTCTTGGTAGTGTCTTGGTCTTGATACTCTCTGGTCTTGTTAGTGTCTTGGTCTTGATACTCTCTGATCTTGGTAGTGTCTTGGTCTTGATACTCTCTGATCTTGGTAGTGTCTTGGTCTTGATACTCTCTGGTCTTGGTAGTGTCTTGGTCTTGATACTCTCTGATCTTGGTAGTGTCTTGGTCTTGATACTCTCTGGTCTTGGTAGTGTCTTGGTCATCACTAAATCTAGTCTTGGTAGCGTCTTGGTCTTAACTTTATCTGGTCTTGGTAGTGTCTTGGTCTGGTCACTTTCTTGTCTTGTTAGTGTCTTGGTCTTAACTTTCTCTGGTCTTGGTAGTGTCTTGGTCTTGATACTCTCTGGTCTTGGTAGTGTCTTGGTCATAACTTTCTCTGGTCTTGGTAGTGTCTTGGTCTTGGCACTCTCTGGTTTTGGTGTGGTGGTCTCAACAATCTGGTCTTTGTAGTGTCTTCATCTCTGTACTCTTAAGTACTCGCAGTGTGTTCATCTCTTCACTCTTAAGTACTCGCAGTGTGTTCATCTCTGCGCTATCTAGTCTTGGTCTTGACACTCTTTGGTCTTGGTAATGTCTTGGTCTTGATACTCTCTGGTCTTGGTAGTGTCTTGGTCTTGACACTCTCTGGTCTTGGTGTGGTGGTCAAAACAATCTGGTCCTTGTAGTGTCTTCATCTCTGTACTCTTAAGTACCTGCAGTGTGTTCATCTCTGCACTCTCTAGTCTTGGTCTTGACACTCTCTGGTCTTGGTAGTGTCTTGGTCTCTGTACTCTGGTCTTAGTAGTGTCCTGGTACTGACCCACACAGGGTCTTGGTGGTGTCTTGTTCTCAGCTCAGACTCTCTTGTAAAATAAACCAAAAGATTGGTATTCACGCCACAAGGGACTTATCCTGTGCTGACATGGGGTTGGTAAAGGTCACACGGGGACACGGGGCAATAGAATAGTGCAGAGGGTGTTGACCTGCTGGCGCATGAGCCGAGATTTGTTCAGGAGCAATAAATCCCACAGGTTCTGTTCAGTGAATGGAAAGAGTTGTGACGTAAGTGCATGACGATGTCAGGCTGTCACCACATTGCTGACTGCAGCTCAAATCAAATCTCTCTGTCGAGCTGAATAAAGCAGACGGTCCCAGGAGGGATCCTGGCTTTTGTACCCGCAGTCATTATTTTTTTTATAATTAAACCTGGATTTCTTATCGACATTCTTGAAGAGCAGAGACTCCATTGATTGACACCTCCTGGTGAATCAAGTGAACTCATAGTGGACTGGCCAAAGTCAACAGGTAGTGAGTCAGACCAGTAGAATTGTGCGGTTTCGTGTGGATAAAGCAGTGATTAAATAAACTATTAAAAATGTGTAACAGCAAGGGAATGATTCGCAGTATATTCATTCATAAAAAAGGATTACATAACGAATGTTTTTGGGTTGCCACGTCTGCTTATCCGTGGTTGGGTTGCATGTGCGACACCTTTAACGAGGACGTTCAGACTTTCCTCTCCCTAGATACTTCTTCCAGCTCTTCCCAGGGGAGCCTGCGGCGTTCCCAGGCCAGCTGAGACATAATCTCTCCGGCGTGTCTTGGGTCTTCCCTACTGTATACCACTGGTGGAACATACCCTGAACACCTTACCAAAATAATGTCACATCACGATCTGGAGTTTATAATCCATGCGTTTGTGTCTTCTCAATTAGACTATTGAAACAGTTTATTTTCTTGTCCAAACAAGAAGGATGTGTCTCGCCTGCAGTTGATACAAAACTCTGCAGCGAGAATTCTGAGCCGCTCTAGTAGAAGAACTCACATTTCCCCGATCCTTAAAACCCTTCACTGGCTTCCAGTTTCTTTCAGGATCAACTGTAAAATTCTGGTTCTTACTTTCAGATCTATTCATGGTCAGACTCCTCCTTCCATCAGTGATCTGATCCAGGCTTACACCCCAGCTCGGGCTCTGAGGTCTTTGGATCAGAATCTACTGATGGTTCCTGAGCACGGTTCAGGACCAGAGGAGAGAAATCCTTCCAGGCTGTTGCTCCTAATCTTTGGAACGATCTTCCTCTCCCTCTGTGTTTGATGATCTACTGACTCCTTCAAGAAACATCTTAAGACATTTTTATTTGTGCTTTTCCCTGATTTTCTGGCCCTCCTGTGTTTGTCTTATGTTGTCTTGACCTCTTAAAGTTTTTACATTTTTAACTGTGTATTGTTTTTGATTTTTCAAGTCCCTCGGACCCTGGTCTAGAAAGGCATGTTACTAGTAATACTTACTCACTTACTTACCAGCAAGGCCTCCAGTCGTTGCGTACTCCGGTCCCGTCTGTCCAAACATCTCACCCCATCGCTTCGGTAGCGCTTGTACCGACAATCTTGTTTTTTTTCACGAGAACTACCTATTGTTCGTGGTCATAGGTGAGGGTAGAGATGTGGATCGACTGGTATACTCTCTCATGAACAAGAACCTAAGATACTTTAACTCCTCAACGTGAAAAAGGATCTCATCCTCCACCTGAAGGAGGTAAGGAGGTATTCTGGCTAAGGACTATGAAGTCAGATTTGGACGTTTTGAATTTCGTATGTTGCTCGAAATGTTTTAGATTGAGGTGAATAATTAGCTGCTTGGCAGGAGACTGCTATGTCACTGTGCTTTTATAGATTATAGCAATGCTGCAACTCCAATTTTTGGGGGGTGGGAGTTCCTTCATTGTGTACGTAATTTTTTTAGATGAAAATTTTGCGTCGCTTGTCGTTGATGGTTACAGAGTTGGCTGTTAAATATTAATATCGATTTAAAGTATTCAAGCGTTCGTAGATTTTATCGTCATTTTACGAGTTTCATTTGTGAACTTTTATCATCAAAATCAGAAACTGCATTACTGGCCGAGTATATTAACAATATACATATATCTGGATGTTGGTGTGTCTTTAGGGATTTTGTGTTTCATGTGCATTTGGTGGATGGAATAGAATTAAAACTAGGGACTAAAATGGGAATAAAAATATATAATTATCTGTGACACAGGATGTGTTTACGATGAAAATGTGGAGGAAACTGTTTTTTCAAGTAATAAAATAATAGAAAATAGTTTCTCTGTGGGTTTGGTTTTCATTGTGGAGCTGCAGGAAGTGTAAACGGTGAAATGTGGGAATGACTTGGAGAAATGTTTAAACGATGGAAATTGTGAATCGCTTAATAGAGCGATAATGAAGTTTATTAGTTTAATTTTGATGATTTGTCAGTTTAATTTCAACTGATTACGTAGCTGAAGGTTTGATTGACTGTCCAAACATCAGCTTTCAAAGCTATACGGGAATCGACCGTATCCTCTTGTCCTCAGTCATCGCAGGGATATCGCAGGATTTCATCCTTCCTTAAGTTCTTTATTGTACTATAGACTATAAAATAGCATTAAAAAAAGATTAAAAAGCCAGATAGTAGTGATGTTTTATATTGAAACAAAGTTTCACGATGTAGCGTCGTAACACCCCTAGTGTGTGTTTGTGTGTGTGTGTGAGTGTGTGTGTGTGTGTGTGTCAGCGTCTGCTGCAGATCTAATCCTATCTGAGCGTTCTAAGGCCCAGCTGTGCTCGTGGGCCAACTTCTCCACTCACCACGGCGTCCGTCCCTCAACTCCACCACCCCTCGCTCTCGCTATCTCGTCGTGCCAGCGCCATGTGCCAGAGGAAGTTATCGGTTCTCCTAATCCTCGCCGTGGTCGCTGGAAGAAAAAAAAAAACGTTAAGCAGCAGCACTTTTCCCCGGCATCTAATGGAGAGGTGGAGTTGAACAGGTTGCCTAAAGAAAAAAAAAACGCTAATTGTGTGGCTTTTTTAAATGAGTGGCTATTTTTAGCTGTCGCTTCCCTATTCTTGGTGGTTTACAGTGCAGACACAATGAGGCGCTTCGGTTACGCACTCCAGATCCTGCAGGCTTCCTGCTGACTCTGTCATGTTGAGTTTCCTTATGTTGCAGCAGACTTCAGAGCAGTTTAGAGCCGGATCATGCCACACACTCACGGGCTTCATCCGTATTCCCAGACATCAGTGTTTCATTAAGCGTCAAATCTTCTGTGGAATTGATCATTTACTCTATAATCTGTTATTAATACTCACATTTTTATGTAATCAAGGACGTTCCAAAGTCAGAGCAAAAGGGCTGTTTACTGCTAAATGCTGCCCCCTACCTGACGAGTGTGCAAATGATTCAAATGGAAGTGTTTGTGTTTCTTCATTGGATTTTTTTTAAATATGATATTTGTGATACTGCTTAAGATCATAGACATGGTACTACAGAAGATTGAACATGGTTGCTTCTGCTTCCCACTAGTGTCAGAAGACTGTAATTGCAATGTTGTGACAACTCCGTCACCGTTGCCAGGAACTGCATCTGCATTTGGAAAAATAAACCACAAATGTGAGTGTGAGAAGCCGAATCTGGCTAAATCCCTCTTTCTTTTTTCCCTCTCTCTCTCTTTCTCTCTAATTTTTTCTCTCCCACTCTCTTGCTCTCTCTCTTGTTTCTATTTCTCTTCCCCTCCTCTCTATATATATTTTTCTCTCTATTCTTTCCTCCCTTACTCTTCTTTCTCTCTCACTAACCCTCTTTCACTCTTTTGCTCTCTATCACTCTCTTTCCCTTTCAGTTTCTCACTCTCTTTCACTCATTTCTATTTCTCTTCCCCTCTCTCTATATGTATTTTTTCTCTCTTCTCTCACTCATTCACTCTCTTTCTCAGTCTCTGTCTTCTTTCTCTTATTTTTTCCCCCTCACTCTTTTCCTTCACTCTTGCTCTCTTATTTCTCTATCACCCTTTCACACTATTTCTCTATCATTTTTTTCTGACCCTTTCTCACTCTTTCTCTCCTCTTTCTTTCTTTCTTTCTTTCTCACTCTATCATCATCTTTTCTTTCTCTCAAAATCAGTTTCTCTCTTCCTCCCTCACCCTCTCTCTCTCTTCTTTCTCTTGTTTTTATTTCTCGTCCCCTGTTTAATATTTTTTCTTTCTCTGTTATTTCTCTTCTCTCTCCCTTTCATTGGAATTTTTTTTATCTCAGTCAGTCTTTCTCTCCTATTCTATCTTTCTCTCTAACTCACCCTCTTTCACCCTACCTCCCTCCCTCTATCTGCGTGTGTGTGTGTGTGTGTGTGTGTGTGTGTGTGTGTGTGTGTGTGTGTGTGTGTGTGTGTGTGTGTGTGTGTGTGTGTGTGTGTGTGTGTTGATTATTTTACCATTAAAAGTACCAGTAGTTAACTTAAAACGCTTCATCTGATGGAATGCAATGCAGCACTGTTGGCCACTAGAGGGCAGTGTCATATCAGTCACGCTCTGAAATTGTTTCATTAGACACGATTTAATAGGAAAGATATTATTGGAACGTTCGATGAATGTGATTTATATTGTCAAGTCTATGAAAAAAATCCAAGAAAAAAAACATTTTGTATTTTATTTAACCACTAAGTGTGATGCTAAAATGTTATTTATTTGTAATAAATATGTAGATAACGTGGTAAACAGAGAATCGTGTCGGCCTCACAGTCAGCAGCCAAGATAGTGGTTACGTCACCAGTGACATTTTACACTCATTTCACTGGCCCGTGTCAAATAATAGACTCGGCGGCCACACACACACACACACACACCAACACACACACTCATTGTCCTGCCAACACACGAGCACCGTACACACACACATGGAGACACAAGTTCATAGACAGATGCTCTCACACGCTGTCAGGCAGCAGGATCAGATAAATATGAGGCTCGTAATGTGACCACAGAGACGAGGCTGATGGGATCAATAAAGAGGGTCTCTGCAGGTCATCTGGAGAACCGGGCCAGAGGATAAATATGGAATGGCTCATCGGGAAGCAGAGCAGCCAAAATGACGGGTACTTGAGTCGACTTCTCTTGTTGTGTTCTCTGAAGACCTGCAGTGACGTGAGACGCAGCTGATCTTGTAACTTTAATGATGCTTTCATGCTGATTTAGTTAATTTTTGAACTTGGTTAGTGGTTTTACACAGACTTGTTTTGTTTATAAAAGTGTATTTTGGGGGACCCTCTATTTATAATCCGTTGGAAGTTGACTTGTATGTTTACGGCTTAACCTTTTTTTTTCGACTTTGTAATTCGACGAGAGCAGAAATGTCATCATTGGAAAAAGAGAAAATACATTTTTGATGTAAAATTGTTCATTTAAAACATTTTTCTCATCTGTATTATGAAAGTTACAATTTAACTTTACTCCCCTGCAAAAGAGAAGTTTTTTTAAAAGGTTAAATATGTTGTTAAACATCTTTCTAACATTCCATGATTCCAGTTGATCGGTAGATGGAGGTTCTTCTACGTGTGTTATCATAACATCATCAGTCAAGCACACAATACAAATACAAACATGAGGCACAATGTTGAATACTTTGTTGATTTTTAGTTTTTTTGTAAGTACAAAATTTAATTTTAGACACAATTTATAGTTCAAGTGACAAAGGTGTGTCTACAGTTTGACTAATTATACAAAAAAAGTTTAATTGAATTTAATATGATTGTAGTGAATATAATGTATGTTTTCTTATTAAATTCTCTTAGATTCAACTAACCCTATACTATTAGAGCGAAAAAGGATAAATATTCAATTTGATTTCACTCAACTTTAGATTTTTTTTATGTTAGTGGTCATATTTTTCTATTCAATTTTCTTTTTCTGTCATGAGATTTAAAAAAATAAAAATATTAATTCATTATTAACTGTTTCACATTAATTTTTTTATTTTCATTCTGATAAAACCAAAACATTTCTATTTCCTTTTGCATGTCCATCAAAAAACCGAAATATTTTTTGTTTGCATAAACATTTTACTGTTTCATTTGTGCTGATATTTCACGTTGATTGTTTTTTCATCTCCTTGTGTTCTGTACGCACCGACCCGTGCACACATTATTATTTCTTTATGTTATAGGGTCAAAGAAGAACCAAAGACTCAGTCACCACAGTAAGTAAACCACGTTACCCAGAGTGCTCTAGGCTTTTGACACCTCTTCCTGTCGGTGTTGCTTCGTGTGGCTTTCACCTCTTTTTTTAGTCGATTCACAGAGAAGTCACGAGTGTCACTGGACGCGGCGACCGCAACCTATATATATCCATCTTTTTCGACCCGTGTGAATTTTTTTGCCGCCTCTTGTGACACCGATGACTTTCTGTCTAGCGAGAGCCCCCTCGATCTTTCCCCTGATTGGCTGCTCATTCATCCAGCGCGTCATCTGATTGGCTTGTCGCAGCCACGTGTCGAAAACCCTCTTTCTAGTCGGTGCATTTTGCCTAAATCTATACCCACGTCCAGTCCAAAAACTTGACCCCTTTTTTTTGCACACTGGATAAAAAGACTCTCCTTTCACCCTCAGCTGAGCATCTGATGCAGCCGCTCTCATCGTCATTGGCTGCAGAGCTTTCCCTGCTTTCTTCCCTCTCTCTCTTTCTCTTTCTCTTCTTCTTCCTCTGCTCTTGTTGGTCCATCCGACTCTGTTTCTGGTCGTCAGTGTTCCACTACCCGCCGCTGTCCCCCCGGCCTTCTTCCTTCCTTCCTTCCCGCCCCCCCCCCCTCTCTGCTCTGGTTGTAGTGAATGTCACTTGCTGTAGTTTCAACTCTTTGGACGTGGTGTCTCTTTGTCCGCATGATGACTGACCGAGTTGTTGCTTATTTGAACAGGTGGTTTCCCTTTAGTGGGATCACTGAGCTGGTAAATAACGTTCTTCAGCCCCAGCAAAAGTCCCAAAATGACAAGGAGCCAGAGCCAGACGCGTAAGTAATTGATCCTTCGACTCAAAATGGGATCAATCTGTGGGACGACGTTTGAACATTCATAGAAAATAATGGCTTGAAATCTTAATCTCTGTATTTTCCTGAGAAAAAAACAACATTATTTGAGATGGTGTCAATGGAGTCAACTGACGTGTGCTGAGACAGGAAGAGAGGGATGAGGAGATGAACAGATGTAGAGAGAAAAAAGGCAGACGGGGAGGAGAGACGTACACAAAGATGTAACAGGATGAAACGTTGCAGATACTCTCACAGGAGAGACAAACATTCAAGGTAAAAGAGACAGAAAACGGAGGGGAAAAAAGAAAACCAGACAAAGATGGACGGATGTGAGTCACGAAAAGAGAAGAGGAAAATCACATGAAACATACTCGGATCTAAAAAGAAAGACGTGATGACGTAGAATTAAATTGTGGCGAAATGTTTGAGGAAAGATAAGTTCTGTTTATGAACAAATTATGAATTTATCTGAAGAATTCTCAAAGAAATTCTCAACAAAGAATCTCCAACAAAAAGATGGTCCGTCATAGTTCTGTATAAATAATCTGATTTTTAGGATTTAGAGAATTTAAATAATTAGATTAGATAAACTAGATTGATCCCTCTGGAGGTCTCCTTCGGTAAATTGTTTTTCCAGCTCACAGCAGCAGAAACAATAGAATCATAAAAAAACAAGAACAAGAACAAAGTGCAATAAAAAGAAAGTGCAAAGGATTCGTTTTTCCTCCAAATAACTTATTATTATGGCTATTGCAAAAAAAAAAAAACACCTGAACAAAATGAAAGAGGTTGAGTCATGTTTTTTCTTTTGTAAATACAATAGTGTGATGAAAAGACAAAATACACACTTCAGAAACTCAAAACTCTAGACAAAATAGGCGGACACACTGGAAAGGAAGGCGTGAATGAAGCAATGAGAAGAGAAAGATAGACAGAACCTGATGAATCCGTTTATATCGATATTTAAGTGTCACAGTTGACGTTAGGAAAGTAGTAAATCTCTGAAGGTCCTGAAGATGAGACACGTTTGTTTTAGGTTCATTTTTTCTGTTAGCTATCACGCTAGCTAGCCACCGCTAACGTATAGCATACAAGCTAAGATCATCTTTCGTATATCAGAATATTTAGGCTCTTTATATATATTATTTTGGAAATTTCCCATTTTTATATGTTATGTCTACACCCCGCATAACCACATATCATGTCAAAGACCTGAGTAATAACAAATACTTTGGCCTTGGAGGTTTCCTGTAGAATTTTGTAGAAAGGTGTGTTCGACCGAGGTGTCCTTTGACAAGACACTGAGACTTTAATTGTTGCTCGTACCTTCAAGGAAAACCTTCCTTAATAAATCATTGCTTTTTCATTTTGTAATGTCCATATGTGGAATTATATTCACTATTTGAGTCATTGGTATTTCGTAATTTAAGTGAGTCATTTTATTCAATTCATACTTTTTATTCTATGCTGTCAAAACCACAAAAACATGACTAGCATGTAAAATATGATCAGTAAATGTCTCCTGATTTTGATAAAACTGAAATGATAATTTTTAAATATTAATAAATTAAATAAATTGTAGCAGGACAATTTTTCATATGAATGCATGACCTCTAATACGTAAAATAAGCATTAAATGTTTATTTTCCATGAAAAAAAAAATGTTTGTGAGGCTAAAGTAATTAAAAAGTAAGAATTGCCATAGCATATGTACTAGGGGTGGTGAAATTTAAAAAATAATATTTACCACAACACTGTATCGATATTCGACAGCAAAGTATCGATAAAAAACAACAACCTTAATTGTTAGCTTGTGAATCATATATATATATATTTTTTATCATAGTTCTTTTTATGGTGTGTAGTTCAATACAGTGTGTGTACAATAAAATATATTTATTTTTAATTTACAATTAACATGCAAATATTCCCGCAGTGTTCCTCTTTTGGGTTGCAATTGAACTTCCAGTTGCTAGATGGCGGCAATCATGACTGAGGACGAGAGGATACAGTTACTCCAGCAGCTTTTAAAGCTTATGTTTGGACATATTTTGGTTTTAAAACAACAAAAACAGTTACGACTTCAAGAGAGTCAAGCACTAGGACAATACTACAAATACTGTATATAAATTTTAGTAAAATATCGCAATATATTGTATCGTTACAAGTATTGTATCATCAGATTCTTGCCAACACAAACCCCTGCTCTCTACATGTTGTGCGATATCTGGAGTTTAGAATTCTGAGAGCAGAGAAGCAGCGTTCCATTGAATTGCTGACGCAGAAAGTGAAAGTGAAACTGCTTTTGTTTAAGATTATGTTTAATTGCAAGACATACAAACTTGTTAAAAAAAACAACATATTTATGTATATTTTGTGACTTGAATAAAAACAAACAGTCTTGTTTATTTAAGTTCGCTCTAAGGGGCTGTTGTCAAGCTTTACAAAACAAATATTAATTCATTTACTTTCCACCCAGTGATGTTTAATGATAATAAAATCACAAAGTTCTTTAGTACTGCTTCGATTGATAGATCATTTTTATTAAAAAAGAAACTAAATGAAAGAGCTTTGATGTTGAATGTCAGCAGAGGGAAGAAAAGAGTGTAAGGTCGAACCGGGCTATTGATATGTGGAGTCTGTCATACGTCCAAGTGACGGTCTCGTGTTACTGTGGCGAGTTGTACCTGCTGTAGCGAAAACCCCCAGAGGTTCCAGAGCGCTGGCACTCAGTGATCAAACAATGAGTAGCGTATGATTACTAGTCCGGCGTGTCGCCTGGTTTTGACTCCATAAAGTTTCTCTTTCTACGTAGACCGAGTTCCAGCTGATGTTTTTTTTTATTCCAAGCAGTCAAGCTAAATTGTTTTCAGAGACATATAGTGAAATTATCTCGTTATATCTTTTGTTCATGTGCAATAACATTATAGAAAGTCATTAAAGGAAAAAGTATGTGTTGCAAATTTACTTTATTTATTTATTTATTGAATTAACTATATTTATCTTATCACTTTCTCTATTAAATATACCACCCATGCCTTGAGAATGGTGAGTAAAAATATGACAAAGCCTGTTACGTATTTATTGTAAATTAAATATATATTTTAAGCTGTGTTTTCATGGATTTCAAATATACATTTTTAACTGAATATTTAGTCTTAGAAGACATTCAACAATTATTATACTTATTATTAACTGACTATTATAAAATACATTTTGCAGTGAAAAAAAATCAAAAAATCATTCGCTTAAGAAATAATATTTTCCCTTCTCTACTTCTGAAATTACTTCCGTTTGACATTGAAATATTGAAAATAAATAGCATAGTCGTACATATACATACTCTCTAAAATTAAATATATATGAATGCATATTATTATTTTTTTAACTAATGATTAATTATGAATGAGGTTCAAACGTATTATTTATTTTTTATTAAAAATATAGGTTAAAGTATAATAAAATATTATGAATAATTCGGGAAACCTTATAACTTGGAAAATATTAAATGAGTAATGAGTAATAGTATAGTAGTACTGAAGAAAATTGCATTTTCTCTATTAAAATGAAATATATTTATGATTGCCTTTGGAACATCAAACAAATGTTGGGGTTTTAAAATCCACTAACTGTAGAACTATGTATTAATTAATGAAAAATATGTTTTTGTTTTTTAGTAATTAATGCTTAGAATGAAGGGAAGAAAATAAATTAATCTAATTTAAAGAAGATAATTTATGTTCACTGATACATATATGTATTGTATAAGAATAAAGCATTTACATTTCTTTTTAATGAGAACTAAAAAACTATATTTATTATCTCTAATAAAAAGTGTCACTTCAAAGACTTGAACCCATGATGAAATGGTAATTATTCCTTATTTTCTTTATGAATCCAACATATACAGTAGAACGCATAATATAACTATTTAAAAAACACAGAGTCAACAAGTCAGATGCTCATTTGTAGATTTTTAATGAGGTTAAAACATGTCGTTTCAGTGCCTTTAATCACGCTGACAGTAGCTTTATTCTCCGTATCGTTTCCTTCATCTCCGTTATCGGCATCATCCGTCAAAAAATACCTTTGAGAAAAAGTCTCGCACACTAATCTCAGCGCGATGAGAGCTAAGATTGTGACACAATTAGCTTTTGAATCCTTGTGCGGGAGCATCGAGGGACACTCGGCCGACACCGTCGCTGATGTCGACTGGCACAGAGACAACCCAACAGACGTGTCTCCTGTGGCCGCTGAGTGCTGCGTTTGGGCACCAAAGAGCTGGTTGTGGCTACAAGGAAGTGCGTTTATCTCAAACGCAGTGCTGTATGTGGTAAAAGGATAGCGCTGCTTAATAATTCACAAGTGCTAATGAATGTTGCAGGGGATATGTGGGGCGAAACCAATTCTAATCGCCATATTATGAAGTCAGCCCAGTGTTTAGTTTCCAAGGAGACGCTCAATTGACATCTGTCATACAAAATGCATGTGAAAAGTCCATAAAGTATTTTTTTCTATTCAGTTCTACCTTTAAATTCATCAGCAGTGTAGAGTTGAGACAATAGGACGAGGCCTGATAATGTGTGTGTGTGTGGCTTTGATAATTATTTATTTCTCGTGAAGGTGTCGCCTCCGTCTCGTCTTACCAATGTCCCGATATAGAAACACGGGTGCAAATGATTCATTAAACGCAAGGGGAACTTGAGAAAGTGGAATGAAGTGCTCTTAAACTTGCAAAGCAAATTTGATACGACGCTGCCCTCTCGCTTCTGAGAGATGTTCGTGTAGCAGGAGTCGCATCAGTTCTTTGTCGGAGCTTATTGTAAAAAACACATCACACGTTTTGTAAAAAAAAACATCTGTGTTTTGTTTTCACTATATTATGCTTTCAATTAAATGGTAGGTTCGGTTAATATACAATCAAAATAGTATATATTTTTGTAACAAAAAAGTAGGTATCATTGAATACTTCATAATGTTCTCAACAAAACTCAAGATGACCTGCATCGATTAAATCATGGGTATGTTAACATGTGTAATATCTGTTAACAAATGTTATTACGTGTTGTTTTTCTTTAAATGGCTTGAATGTACACTTTCCTGACATGTTAATGAATCTATTGAAGATGCTCTACAATAATTGTCATTGGTTTCAGAAGTTGTCGTATGAATGTATCAAAAAGTTGGATGGATGGATGAAAAGATACATGTATTGATGGATGAATGGATGATTGATTTATTTTTTGCGAGATGGATACATGGGTGGAATGAAGGAATGAAATGATACATTCTGGGGAAAATAGATAAATGGACAAATTCGTTCTTCTTTAATGGATGTATGGATAAATGCATGGATGGATACTAGGAAGGAAGGATGGATGCATGGATACTTTAATGGATGGATAGATACATGGATGGATAGATACAGGGATAGATTAATGATAGATACATGGACGGATGGATGGATGGAAGCATAGATGGGTGGATGGAAGGATACATGGATAGATACATGGATGGATGGATAGATACATGGATGGATGGATAGATACATGGATAGATGGGTACATGGATGGATGGATACATGGTAAATGGATGGATGGATGGATGGATGGATGGATGGATGGATGGATGCATGCATGGATGGATAGATACATCGATGGATGGATACATAGATCGATTGATAGATACATGGATAGTTAGATACATGGATGGACGGATAGATACATGGATGGATGGATAGATACATGGATGGATGGATAGATGCATGGATGGATGGATAGATGGCTGGATGGATGGATGGTAGAATAGATACATGGATGGATGGAAGGATACATGGATGGATACATGAATGGATGGATGGATAGATACATGGATGATACATGGATGGATGGATGGATGGATGGATGGATACACAGATGGATAGATACATGGATAGATAGGTACATGGATGTATGGATAGGTACATGGATGTATGGATAGATACATGGATGGACGGATACATGAATGGATGGATGGATAGATACATGGATGGATGGATATATACATGGATGGATGGATAGATGGCTTGATGGATGGATGGTAGAATAGATACATGGATCGATGGAAGGATACATGGATGGATACATGAATGGATGGATGATAGATACATGGATGATACATGGATGGATGGATGAATGGATGGATACACAGATGGATAGATACATGGATAGATAGGTACATGGATGGACGGATAGATACATGGATGGATGGATAGATACATGGATGAACGGATAGGTACATGGATGGACGGATAGATACATGGATGGATGGATAGATACATGGATGAACGGATAGATACATGGATGGATGGATAGATACATGGATGGATGGATAGATGGCTGGATGGATGGATGGATGGAAGAATAGATACATGGATGGATGGAAGGATACATGGATGGATACATGAATGGATGGATGGATAGATACATGGATGATACATGGATGGATGGATGGATACAAAGATGGATGGATACATGGATAGATAGGTGCATGGATGTATGGATAGGTACATGGATGGATGGATAGATACATGGATGGATGGATAGATACATAGATGGATGGATGGATACATAGATGGATAGATACATGGATAGATAGGTACATGGATGTATAGATAGGTACATGGATGGATGGATAGATACATGAATGGATGGATGGATAGTTACATGGATAGATGGGTACATGGATGGATGGGTACATGGATGGTTGGATACATAGATGGATAGATACATGGATAGATAGGTACATGGATGGATGGATAGATACATGAATGGATGGATGGATAGTTACATGGATAGATGAGTACATGGATGGATGGGTACATGGATGGATACATGGATGGATGGATGGACACATGGATGGATGGATGGACACATGGATGGATGGATGGATGGATGGATGGATGGATGGATGGATGGATGGATGGATGGATGGATGGATGGATGGATGGATGGATGGATGGATGGATGGATGGATGGCACATTGTGTTGTGTAAACTGTATATCAGGCTCTGAACTTCTCCACAAGTCAAACTTTGGATCTTCACGTCAGATTCGTCAAACAAACTCAGTGTCTGTGTGAAAACAGTCCATGATAGTTCTCAGCCATTATTCCACTGTATCTGAAGGATGTTCTTCTAACGGCTTCCCCTCGTCTCTCCTTCTCCTCACAGGAAGTTGCATCAGCAGTTTGAGTCGTACAAGGACCAGGTCAAAAAGATGGGCGACGAGACCAAGCCGGCCCAGGATCAAAAGAGCGAAGCCCCGATCTGCGGCATCTGCCACAAAACCAAGTTTGCCGACGGCTGCGGTCACCTCTGTTCTTATTGCCAAACCAAATTCTGTGCTCGGTGCGGAGGACGAGTATCTCTGCGGTCAAATAAGGTAACTGTGCGACGCGTGGCTGGACAGAGAAGATCTGAGGCAAACTCGAAGGTTTTCGAAAAAAAAAAAAGAAAAAAAAGTGAGATCATAATCTGGGCTGTGAGTCAAAAGTGCCTCGACTCTTGCTTCTTTAAAACGACCCCCCCCTCTCCCCCTCCCACACACACACACACACACACACACACACACACACATATACACACGCTGGTCAAACACTGTCGTTCAAATTCAATATTGATTCTCGACTGTAACTGTCTGACCTCACCACTGGAGGGAACTCTTTCTCCTTTGATGAAAGAACGTGATCCATCTTTACACCGTTTTATACTGAACATTATGACGTCAAAAAAATAAACAAAATAAAAAAGGATTCTGCACCAGCTTGAAGATGAAATGGAAAGAAAAAAAACACTGCAGAAAAATAAACAACTTCCTGTTTGTTAAAAAGTAAAAAATACACCATTTAATAAAACCTAAATTATGTTCTGCTAAAATGACATTCAAGCTTAAAGGTGCAGTTTTTTCCCCCCACTTTATTTCAATGGAGCGTTAGGTAACCACAGTCTTTTTCATTCCATTTTTTATTTTATGAATTTAATCATGAATTATTGTGAGTCAACACTTAAACAAGCTGCCTCGGGTTTTTATGATACATTTGTACCCAGAGACTGAGGTTAGTCACAAAAAAACCCCCAATAAATATTTTATTTAACACATTCTTGAAAAACAAAATTGTAATATTACATTAAACAAGATTTTTGTTCTTTTTTGTTCTGTATAAAACTAATAAAAAAAATATCCAAAACCTCAAATACATCAAGTGCTTTCAAGTATACACCGTAAATGTCTCTCTGTTGTGTCTCCACATTTAACAATAATATAAAAACAGAGATTATTTTTAAATCGCTGTCGTCTCTGAAGACAAATGTTTAAGTCGTGTATTGATACTTTAAAGTCTCACAAGTTGGAGATAATTACACACAAAAAAAAGGTTTAACAAGGTAGGCTACGATTTTGATATGAAGCATGGCTTAATGTTTTAATGCTTTTAGTCAACGGAACTTCTTTTGATTAAAACCAGAATTTACCTCAATCTCAGCGTAAATGTATTTTTTTTTACTGCAATTTGAAATCTTGGCAAATGGTTGAAGTAAATATAAGTTTATTATATTTGTGACGAGTCACATTCACCTTAAAAAGTAAAAGGTAGAAAGTAAAAGTAAAAAGTCTTAATTTAAGATATTGAAAGATAAAGATGCCACTGTGTGTAAAAAGGTGAAACGATAATCTTCCAATAGGGTTAGAAAAACATACTTAACTTGATTTATTATTAAGTATTTTTTCGTGTTTTTAGAAACTGTACAAGAGATAACTTCCCATTTTTGGAATGCATTTAATTGAATGTGTCTTCATATATAAAAACAAGACTCTTGCAGCTCATCATCAAGCCTTATAGGAATAATTTAACCTAAAATATGATCTTCACCAAAAACTAAAGCATTTAGTTTCCATCTTGGAAAAGTAGTTTCATGTTTTCAAAGATTCAAAAAGCGATTATCAAGTAGTAATGGATCAATGACCCACAAGTCAAATGGTTGTGCTTCGTTCAAAAGATTTACAAACGGATCTGAATCTCAACCGCGGTGTTCGGTTCGAAGCTCTGCAATTTCTCTCCAAAACATTTGCTGTTGTACAAGAATCTACTAACGCCACTCACAATCTCTCCCCCTATCTTTCTCCCTGCTCCCCCCTCTGTCTCCCCATTTCTTTCTGCTGCATTCCTGCTCTCATGGAATTGCAACAGGAGGACAAAGTGGTTAGCAAAAACCCTTTTCTGCATATTTGCCAGGAACCGTGTCTGAGTATCAGCATTGCTCACAAACGTCGTGATTTACACATTCAGCAGCCAACAAAAGGGAACAAATCAAACATCCCGATTGAACTTGTCTGTGAGTTTTCCAGGGAGATCCGTCAGTGGAAAATAGACGAGGAATGTGTTGAAGGGACATTTTTTTTCCCATCCTGGGATAAGGTGGTCTTGCTTTGGTCGTCACCTTTGACCCTCAGAACTCCATGAGTTGAGTTGTCGGCAGGAAAGTGAAGAAACGATTTTGTGGACATTTTTGGCATTCAAGGTGACAAAATATTATGTTTATTGATCTAAAAATGTTGTTAAATAGAGGTTTCTGGAGATGATAAACTCAAGGAAGATAATAATTATGAACTTCTGAGGATTATTTGAATCAAACAGGAATGATCAGCTGACAGCTTCAAATGTTTCTTTGATTTATCTCATCAAATTCTCTTGATTGGAAGATTTGATGAGAAAAAAGCGATGAATTGATTGATATTCATTTATTCTTCCCATAGTTTTAGTTGCATCTCCAGTACACAAACACATTAGGACATAAAGTAAACATTTTAAATCCAATTAAAACCATAATGACAACAACAATAATAAATAAAGATGCTAATGAAAAATTTAGGAAATATAATATATTGATTATAATCAATACATCAATGATTATAACGTAATAATAATAAATAATGATAATACTTATTACAACACTCATGCATCTATATATTTAAAAATGTATTAATTTTATGTTTTAAATATATTCTGAATGTTATATATATTATTTTTTAAAAAGTATATAAATACATGGAGGTAATTGGAATTATTAAGTTTGTGTTGCATCATTTTTATCTTCTTTCTGTTAAGAGTTTAGATTTAAGAGTTGAAAATAAAATACTTTTTTTTCACTTAGCAGTTGCTCTTAAGAAAATAAAGTCTTACTTCTTGTTGTGTCATTTTATCGTTAACTTCTGAAGTGTGTTAATGAATTTTTTTTAGTTTATTATTAACATATTTTACAGAGCCTTTGGAAATGATTTTACTCCATTTCTAGTGATTTAAATTCTTAGAAAACATGCTTGTAAAAAGATAAAACCAGATTTCTGAGAAAATATCGATTTGCTTTAGTGAAGTTCGAGGTGGACTGATGACTGAGAACAAAGACTGACACGATGATCTCAAAGATAAGTGGAGAGTTTGTGCACTTCTGCCTCCTGGTTCTCTTGATAGTCGCTGATTTGACGTGCAGGGGAACGCTAGCTTTGATTACCCTGCCAAGGAGTGGGTCAGAAAGTCGACTCTCTCCCTTTTTCTCGGTGGCAACAGAGCTCTTGTTCTGTGAGACACCATTGAATATTTACAAGTCTCTGTGCAGGGAACAGAGTGTTTGGATTTCTAAGGCTGTGTGGTGAAGAGCAGAGAAATGAAAGATGAACTCTGTTTTATTCTACATATGTTCTTTAAATCTTTATCTCAACCAAAAAAAAGGGAGATGACTGGTAAATGTGAGAAAAGCCTTTGATTCCAGCTAAAAATGGGTCGATGTTGTTGAATCTTTCAGTGGTGAAGCAACACACTTCTGAAGCTGACAAGTCTTCAAAAGGGTCAGAGGAAAGAACCTTTTCCTGCGAGGATGCACTTTTCTTTCATGGGCCCTTTTTTTCACATGTTGATTATATCGTTGCTTCATGAAAGTTTGCAATGCTAAAAAATGCACGGAGCAATTCTTCAAGAAAGTACACAAGGGTGGATGGATAGATGGATACATGATAGATTGTTGGATAGAGAGATGGATGGATGGATGGATGGATACATGATGGATGGATGGATAGAGCGATGGATGGATGGATAAATGGATACATGATAGATGGTTGGATAGAGAGATTGATGGATGGATGGATAGATGGATACATGGATACATGGATACATGATGAATGGATGGATGGATGGATAAATGGATACATGATAGATGGATGGATAGAGAGATGGATGGATAGATGGATGGATGGATGGATAGATGGATACATGGATACATGATGGATGGATGGATGGATACATGGATACGTGATAGATGGTTAGATAGAGAAATGGATGGATGGATACATGATGGATGGGTGGATAGAGAGATAGATGGATGGGTGGCAAGGTGGATAGATTCATGGATGAATAGATGGTAGATACATGTATAAATGGATGATACATGGATGGATAGATACATGGATGGATGGATAGATATGTGGATGGATGGTAGGATGGATGGATGATAGATACATGGATGGATGGATTGTTAGATACATGGATGGATGGATGGATGGATGGATGGATAGATACATGGATGGATGGATAGATATGTGGATGGATGGTAGGATGGATGGATACATGGATGGATGGATACATGGATGGATGGATACATAGATACATGGATGGATGGATACATGGATGGATGGATGGATGATGAATACAACGATGGATGGATGGATATACAGTAATTATGTATTTATGGATGGATGGATGGATGGATGGATGGATAGATATGTGGATGGATGGATGGATGATTAATACAAGGATAGATGGATGGATGGATATACAGTAATTATGTATTTATGGATGGATGGATGGATGGATGGATGGATGGATAGATATGTGGATGGATGGATGGATGATTAATACAAGGATAGATGGATGGATGGATATACAGTAATTATGGATACATGAATGGATGAATAGGTCAATATTTTGGTCATTCGATGTTTGAATCATGAAGGTTGTAAATCGACAAAGTTATTCAATGGCATAATGAAATAATTATAATAAAATGTATATATTATTGCATTTAATTTATGTTCTTTTAATTAAAACAATCAAATTAAATATGTCGTTTTCCCCTTTAAGATTATTTAAATAAAATAATATAAATAAATGAATCAAATATCTATAACAAGTTATATATCAAATTAAACTAGAATTAAAAAAACATTTTATTTGTATTATTTAGACCTAAAATAAAATAAATCTCACTGATATGTGTAGGTTTACATTCAACCCACACGCGCACGCGTGCGTTTCCCTGCTCTTTTTTTTTTACCCGGGACCGTGTCTCCCGCCCCTTTCCTTCGGAGCTCATTCACCCCCAAACCGACCCGCCCTCACACCGCGGCTGATCCAAGCCCGACACCGGAGCTGATCCGCACCGACACCGGATCCAAGCGTCATGTGACGCCGCTGACACTTCTCTCTCAAACGCTGGGACGGACATCAGCGCGGCTGGAATTCCGTCATTTTTTTTTTTTGGAAGAGATTTATTTGTTGTTGTCGAGAGACGGCGCTTCGGTGTCGGTGGATCGATCCGGAGCCGGACTCGGTGTTGTAACCTTCACGGGGCTAGAGCTCCTTCTGGTCCGCCTCACGGGGCTGAGGAGCAGCCGCTCGAGACGAGGAGCTGTCCGCGGTGCTGAAGGTCGGATCCGGTCCTTCATTTTTTTTTTTTTTTCTTTTTACCATTTTTTTTTTCTTCGCGCTTCCAATATGGGTGAGAAGGCAAACGCTACTGCATCATCTCTCATCTATCACTTGTCATATTCTGGCGTGACTTCCCCACGTTTTTATTTTTATTAGATCAGTGCATTAAAACCAGTCTAACCCCCCCCAGAAAACATCCGGTGACTGTCGTGAGTCCTCTGTGCGTCACGCAAAAAAAAACAAAAAAAAAACTGGAACACGTTTATTTAGGATCTGACAGATTTCAGTGTCGAACCATTTTTCATTTTATGTTACTGTATTTTCCTCCTCCTCGTGTCTTGAGCTTCAAACAAGGCGCATAAATATTCATCGAGACTATTATTATTACAGGCACAACCTAAAATTAGACGCTCATTAAAAATGTAATTCACCACGTGCAGTCGGTGTGGAAGCATGTGCCATGTTGGCTTATTTCATTCCTATTGGCCGATTTATAAATCACATCCCAACCCCCCACAACCCCCCAAGAAAAGTCTTGGAATGTTGTTGTGGGACCATGGATTTTTATTCTGATGGCATCTATAGTAATACGTAAATAAAAAAAGGTGAATTGAGGACAAGCTTTTGATTTGAATTGATATTTATGACTTCAGGCTATAAAGAAAATTAAGGACCATTCAGCCAAATATGAGGCTTAAAAAATAATATAAAATGAGAGGTTTATTAAGAACTTCAAACTGTCATGAGGTGTGTTTGTGTGCATTAGTATTATTTAATATTATTTAAATCTTTGGATGTCAGGGTGTCCCCCATCTAGGTCACAAAACAGAGGAACAACCGGTTGAATAAAATAGAATATTAATAATAATGATAATACATTTTATTCAAGAGTGCCTTTAAAAAAAACTCCCAAGGACACTTTACAGGAACAATTCAACCTCATAATACAAAATACTATTACAAATACTCAATAGATTGCACGATTAAACCGGGGAAACGACAGAGAAAAAGTATTGTTAACGGGTATAAGGTTAAAATAACATTAAATAAATAATGAACCAAACGGTCGTGTTTGGATTTGATCATTAAAAGCCAACAAAAATCTCAAATCAAGTTTAAATGGCGACTTTACTTAAAAATAAATAAAATCAAAATTATATATTATGCTTGCATGTAGCATCATCTGGACTGTTTACCAAAGGGAGAAAATTCCGAAGAGAAAATAATACAATAATTACTATTTTAGTTGAGTTTAGTTTCAATTAACGGTTTGTTAAGTAAAGAATTCAGGATGTATTTGAAAAATAAAAAGGTCTTCATTACACAAATGCTTGTACTACTCGTGAAGTGATTAGATTGTACTCTAAATATATTTGGATGATTATTTTCGGCATAAATGTATGAGCGTTTAAAGGTTAAATCCAGCATCTTTCAATGAGGGCAAAGAGTGACTGTAGGGATATTGCTGATTCACCCTGTTAAGTAATGCTGTAGTTCACGTTTATGGCCACAAGAGTGAGCAAAGTGCACTTTCTAGCCATGATGTTTGAGTGTATTCTAAAACATCTGATCACATGTTCCGTACGTCAGCGTGGTGTCGTTTCAAAAGTCAACTCGAGTTATAAATGTTTTGAGTAGTTTCACCAGGTATTTTTCCACATAGAGGAGAGATTATGTGTCGGCTTTGCCCTAAAAAAACACACTCAGCCCGAAGAGAATGTATTAGAGGGGAAATTATTTATTGATCCCACAGCTCTTGGTGTTTGTTTTCTTTTTCTCCACAGCCTTGGTAAATAGCCTATAGCACATTTAATAGAGTATACATCTTCTGGTGTGTGTGCAGTAATGCTAGGTGTTTTAGCTGCTCTATTTTTAGCTGCAGGTTCAATGACTATGAAATGTGCAAACACAGAGTGAGGAGGCTCCAGGCCCGGAACCTTCAACCTCCCCGGCCTGGTTCGGGCGTGAAGAGTCGATGGGGAACAAACGCACATGTAGTTTTCTGGTCCTCTTGACCTTTTTATGCACAACAAGATGAGCAACTTGTTGGTATTTGAATACTTTCAAATAACTCTGTGCGGCTCGATGAGCTGGAAATATTACTTTGGAGTTGATTTTGAATTTAAGATTTTTATTATTATTATTATTTTTTTTTTTTTACCATTTCTTACCATGAAATATTTTTTTTTAGATAAAACATAAAATGTTTTGAACGTTTTTTTAGGGTAAAATAATACAATTTGTTTAATTTTAAAGATTGTTCTGTACATTTTCAGGTAAACAATATATATATATATATATATATATATATATAAAAGAAAAATCATGTTAAACGGTTACATGTTCAATAATTACTTAATATCAACAGTATTAATCCTTTTTCTTTTACTCTGAATAACACAAATGTTTTACCATGATATTCACAATTGTCAATGTCACAGAACAGATTGGAATCCAGTAGGATCTGATTCAGTCTATTTTCCAAAACATTTTAATGCATTTGGATTGGAATTCCAATAATGACATCCCAATACAGTAGCAGGATTCCAATCTGTACTATTAGGATTCCAGATCCTGTATGTATTACAGTGCAGTTTAATTTTAGTATAGATTTCAAGGACCGGTCTTCAAAAAAAGCATACGTAAAGTGCATTAAAAATACAATTATGCTGAATCAGGGAGATCCGTGGACTGGTTCCTTTTATCACGTCTGTATTTTACTAATGTTTTCTTAATTCAAAGATTTATTTTTTGAGTAAAACTCTACTGAGACAAGAGTCACAGTCTTATGTTATTGGTTATTTCCCCTAAAATAAAACCGCTTTCAGACAGTAATACTCAACACAGACATTTGATTTCTTGCTCTGGGTCACCAGTATATGGGCCACAATGAGAGGGATTCACCAAACTGGAGTGAAGGATATCGGGTCAATTGTAAGCAACAAAAAATGCAAGAGACGCCGTTTCTTTTTGATAGAGCCGAGAGCAAACGATCATTGAGCATAAATCTTAAAAAGAAAAAAATACCACTTGTCAATACATTTATTGAGTAATGACCATGAAGACAAATGGACATTATCTCGTATAACTTGACCGAGCTTTCAATTGAGCTCAAAGATTTCTTGTATATCAAAAAAAAAAATACACGTCAACATCTTTTCTGTCATATTAAGATCTCTTTCCATGACCCCAATTATAGACGCAGTCATGGGTTCATTGGAAACAATCCTCCGGGACGTGGAGAAAATCTTGTTTCGACCACGTGTCAGCACAGTTGAAGCCCATCAACGATATCACCTCATGTATCAATATGTACCGTAGTCTGGAGGGTCTTTCCATGCCTGTAGTTCCTAGAAATCATTGTGCCTGTTCTTCAGGTGTGACATACATAGGTGGGAATGAACTTTTTTTCCTCATTGTTCCTTCCTTCACGTTTGAAGAAGCAAATGGAGGGAAAAAAAGAAGATGGAACTAATTGCTCCAGACGCTGGTCGTCTCCTGGTGATCGTATCTGTCCAGACCTAACAAATGGCTCTATTCCGTCCCGGTGTCTGCCAGGAGACGAGTTCATGTTGGGTAATACTGGCGTTATTCAAGCTCGGAATCCACTCGAAAGTGAAGAATGACGTCTTATGTTGCTGTATTTTTGTTGTGGGTTCTATAACCTTTAAGGTTGAACCTTTTTTTCTGTGTTTACTTGATGTGATTGGTTTATGATTATGATATTATTTTAAAGGAACTTTAATTTCAGATGTTGATGGAACTTTTGTGTTTCAAGGAAACAGCTTTTTAGTGAACAAAAAAGCCTCTCTAGGCTCTGGAACCGTAACCTTTCGCAGTCTTTATCGTGCATTTATTGGTCACAGTTTTGACAAGTGCGGATTAAGTCTAAAAAATGAATTTTGGAGTTGTGGTATTTGTAACCCTGAAAAAATGACTGTAATTGAGCTCCTGTTTATAATGATATTAATAAATGAATTAAAAAAAAAATTCTTACAATGCATTGGTATAGCTAAATTATGAATTAAATCAAAATAATTTCACAATTTACGAAGCATGTGTTATTTGCTAAATCAAATCCTTCCCCCATTTAGTCCAAACTTTCCAAAAAATAGTCAAGTTTAACAAACATTTTGTTGATTTTATTATTTCCTATTATTGCATCTAGTTATCTAGTAACTATCTTACTAAGACTAACCTCAAACGGAGACAAACTTCAGAAAATACTGAAAAATCAAAAAAGATAAAGATAAAAGACATTAAGATAGAAAAACTTACATTTGTAGCTCGGTGTTTTTATGATGTGTCATTGGGTTTAGCTTTGATGTGCAAAGCATTGTGGGATACCGCTTACTGCCAAAAGAAGGTCCTGAAGAATCTTAAAATAAAAAAAATAAAATCCACTTTTTGACGTTTTCGCAGCAGGTCAGATTTAAGGCTAAGATTGTGGATTATGGAAATAAATGGGACAGAACTGAAGTTACTCCATATTGAGGAATCTAGTAATATCTAGTCCCTTTTTGAGGAAATTCATAAATTGATCGCAGACCTAATAATATATATTTTTTCAAATTGTCTGAAAAAAAAAGGAAAAATCTAGGGCCTCATGTACAAAGAAGTTGTAGAGAAGATCTTCTACTAAATAAGGTCGGACACTCATATCGAGAAAAGGGATAACGTTCAAAAAATATATCACAAATGAACTTATATTTAAAAAAATGTAAATAATTGAATATACACTCGTAACTTGTGTGTGTTAATTTTTTATCAATATTGATCGTTAATGTAAGTCTGATGTGAACATCTCAACATGCCTAGTGAGGCTGAGCAATAGATAAGGTCGTACACCACCTACATAAAAAGTGTTGGAAAGTCCAACCTTTTTTAACTTTCTTTTCCTTATTGATACATATGGACTTTGAAAGTATGTCCGTACATTTTTTGTACGTACGACCTCTTAGTAAAAGAGGCCCCAGATCTAAAGGCATGAATCCACGTCAATATCATTTAAACAATTGGAACATTTGAGCTCTGATTCATAGTTTGTGAGTAATTCCCTTTGGAATCACGTGACCAGGATAATGATAATGCACACAAGGTTTAAGCCTTGTGTGCATTATTTTAAAGGAAAAAAAAGTGATGGCAGACGCCGTGTTGTACACACTGTGTTGTTCCTCCGCTCACTAATAACAGTAATGCACTGACTCAGCACTGGAACTGTAAAGCAGGGGAATATGGCAGAGCGGGGAGGCGGGCGTGATCATTTTTTACTCTCCGCCACCTCACCGTCGATGGTCTTCTCCTCACGTTCGACTCACTCGTGTCGGTGTGTCGTCGTCGGTCGGCGTCGTTGTGTAGATGCAGTGATCAGGGCTCCTGGATTTATGAGGCTAATGTGGCGAAGTGGGCTGCGGTTTTAAAAAAGGCACGACATCCCAGAGCAGCGAAGTCTGATCTCGCCAGTTCTCAGGGATAAGAAACGTTGCTCAGCTTCCCCGTTCATCATCCTGAGGAGCCCACGATCATCAGTATTAGCGCCGTGATTTACTCAGGAGACGACTCACAGACAATAAAAAAAAGACTGCGTGCTAAATAATCCCACAGACTCCGAGGCTGCTGCATGTGTATGTTGTTCCATAGTTCATCTCATCAACATGAGTGTTGACGACATGTTCCTCAGCCAGGCAGAAAGCCTTCTTTTTTTTTTTTTAAATCCACCCATCTACAGCCAAAGTTCAGTTACATAACATTACAGCTCATCTAGAAAAAAAAAACCATGACCACTTCATGCTCTCCTCACACCTCCGTCTTCTCCTCCCAGGTTATGTGGGTATGCAACTTGTGCCGAAAACAACAAGAAATCCTCACCAAATCGGGGGCGTGGTTCTACGGCTCGGGGCCTGGTCAGGTGCGAGGAGTGTTTGAGGGCGGGCCTCGGGGGAAGAAGGCCAAACTTCAGGATCCTTCCTTTTACCCTTACCAGGGCGGCTCAGGGGACTTGACGCCGGCGTCGGACCGGAGCAGACCTCGAGGAGGACTCCTGCCCAGACAGGCGTCGCTTGACAACGATTCGCTGAGGTACACGGGACTGGACCCACTCGAAAGGTCAGTGCCATGTTTATTCATGATGGGAGGGACTGTTGAATATTTGAGCCTGTAATCTTCATGAACACGTGATACGATGCTGGAAAACTTGATGAAATGTGTATCAATCAATAGGGTGTTAGAAATTATTGATATACCCTAATATTGCTCTGGTTTTTATATTAAAAACATATATATATATATTTTATCATAGTTCTTTTTCTGGTTTAAATTCCAAAATAAAATAATTCACAATTAATTTACAATGAATCATATTTCTGTTATTTCTGCTGCGATTGTACTTCCAGCCACTGGTTGGCAGCAAGGAATTTAATTCGTGGAATCCTGGCGGTGACTGTGGATGAGAGGATACAGTGACTCCAGCAGCTTTTAAAGTTGATGTTTGGACATATTTTGGTTTAAAAACAAATCATGTGGTCTGTAAATTCTGCAACACCAGAGTCAAGTACTTGGAGAATACTACAAATATATCCTTGTTACTACAGTATTGCAATATATTGCAATTTAGTGATTTAGCCAAATTGTTGCTACTTCCTGTATCGCTATACGCATCGTATCGGCATATTCTTGCCGATACACACCTACTAATTAAACACTGGCGTGACTACTACTTTTCCTGTGGAACCTGTTGCTGAAATTCAGTGTATCTTTAATAAAAACACGTTATATTTTATTTCAAAGTTTGCCCTGAAGGCACAATCCTGACAACACTGACATGTGGCTGACTTCATCCTGATTTCTGTGACTTGAGCTTTTTGATTGTTTGTCAGCCAATGTAAAATGATTCACGTTCAGATTAGGCAACATATTAATCGAGGAAATATTCATTGTGTATGTTGTTGAGTGTATATTAAGCATGTTAGCATCTGGATTAGCGTGTCTCTTTCTTAACTCTCGGATGGTTTATCCTTAACTATTAGGTTTTATAAAGTGATGCCTTGGTAAAAGTGCAAAAAGCTGCGGTTCGTCAAGTGTCCACTAGAGGCTGGCTGCAGAAAAAGTAGAGCTCTAATTCTGCTATCTGCGTGAATTTTTCTTATTTGATTATATTTCCGTTTATACCTTTTCATCAATTTGCATAATAGTGCTAAGTGAGCACGTATTATCCGATGTAGTTTCAAGCTAACTGGGCATGGTTTCAGTAACCCGAGTATGGCTGGAAGGGATTGGCTTCAAAACTAGTACCAGACGTCGCAGATACTAGGTCCATATTTTTATATTGTCAATTTCACTTGTCAAACTCAAGGCTCGGGGGTCCAAATCCGACCCACCAAGTCATTTGACGTGGCCCAGGTGGATGGTTGGCTTGTATCAATCAGATTAATGTTCTTGTTGAGACACGTTGATATGTTTAAGATAAGCTAAAAGACAGAGGTTATCAATGACAAGAATCATACTTAAATTATAATTAAGTAAATCTGATGTTGAAGGAATTTGATCGTTGAGTGATTGTCAGATTTGTTTCGGATTTACATTTTGTCCGACCCACGACGGCCAAATAATTTTGTATTAGGGTTTTTCTTCATCATTTAGCAAAACTGACTGTTTGTCATAATGTTCTAAGGTCTTTGGATTTAATCAGAGATGTGTACGAGGTTAGTAAGAACATAAGTATTTTTCTCAAAGTTGTCCTTGAATCGCATGCTTCTTTTTTTAAAGTCATGGATAATTGTCCTGACAATCGATGACGGATGGTCGGACCGCGCTGCGAGTCCTCGGTCTGCACCATGGCTGTCCGGTCCGGTCCAGGCCCATATGTCCACTTCATGCTTATGCGACTTGAGAGGTGGTACCAGGGAGTGGATCGTGCTTTTCGCCGTCGTCTTCATTTGCAGTGACACGCCAGAAAATATTCCGTCTCTAAAAAAACTACTGCCCGATCCAGAAATAGAACTCTCGCTGGTCGTCATCTTTAAGAACATTTAGATTAACTCCAGGGTCAACTCTGCTGTAGATCGATGGAGGGAAGAAGCTGACGCGCTATTTATGATGAGAAACATTGTGTCTGGTTTATCTTGTTCCTTGATGGCACTCGTATGGGATGGATAGAACCGCCCTGAAAGAAGTCAGAACATTTTGGATTATATCTTGTCTCTGTAAGGATTTCGCTTCTTAGTTTTAAAAAACTTAATTGAGTTTCTCAGGTGATACATTTATATAATTTCTCTACTATGGATAATTAATGTCTGAAATGGTATCATTAACTTCTCACCCTTGACACGATAAGACACTTGTTTCAGTCAAGTTTACTAAAAAAAAATAAACCTGTTAACCAGTGGAAGTTAGTTATTCAGATATTTTTACTGTTTTCATCTGAAGGTCGTTCAGTGAATATAATGTTGACATTAAACCGGTCTGCCATGCAAAAAAAATGCTGTGCAACCCCCTGCCCTGAATAATAATATATCATTTAAGAAAGTGATAGTGAAAATAATCCCAACCCTTAGTTGACAAAATGAGTGAAATTTGTCAGAAGGTTCTCACCAAATTTTGTAAAAACAGTACCTAACTACCCGTACAAGTATATTTATAAGTTACCAATATGTATCCTAGCGACAATATTATTATTATTAATGTCAAACTCCAACTCTCCTGACTCAAATGTTTTAAAGGTTGAAGTTTTTCTCTCCAAAATGCAGTAAGTCCTTCATCATGACCATGTTTTAAACTTATTACAATATAAAATTCTCCCCCCTCTGAAATCTCGGCGAACGAGAGGTTACGAGAGCGGAGTCCGTTGTGACGTAATAATGGCTTCACTTCTCCTCCAGCAAGCTTTAATCACACCCCGCCTTGTTTATACAACGACTCCCCTCGAGGGGGAGAGTTTCTCGATTGATGATGCGCGGTGACTAAGCTTGACCAATGACAGCGGAGTGGGTGGACAGCAGAGTGGGTGTGGTTATTTTAAACAAGATTTAATCTCTAGGAAAAAGTAAATGTTTTCAGTGGGCGGGGCTTAAGCAGATTTTCTAATGTAAATATTTTAGATTAAAAGAGAGTTTTGTACAAACAGACACATACTGATGATACAATAGAGGCACAAGACACACTTAAATCAACTCTTTAGTTGCTCTTTAAGTTCAATACTTAAAGAGAATTATCAGTGAATGGCTTAAAATAATTTGGGAACCCTAATAAATGAACTAATGGCTACAGTTTCTATCGAGAATCGGACTCTGTACCCGACCCCTTTTCTCTTGAGTGGTCTCTGAAGGGTGTTACTACATGTGCTGCTAATGTTGGACTTTCCTCTATCCCGTCTGACGAGAAGTTGATGGATCGAACCCCCGGATAAGAGATATAAGAAGAAGAAGAAGAAGAAGAAAAAAAAGAAAAAAGCCCTGACGACAGCAGGTTGTTTTGTGATCTGCTGCGGTGCGCATCATACAGAGATGGTGAAATATGTGCTGAGTGAGTGAGCGAGAGGAGTAAAGGAGTGTGTGTGAGAGGGAGAGTGTGTGAGGGAGAGTGTGCTCGACGGGAAATATGAGTTGAAAGTGAGGCAGCAGCTGACGCGCCGGTAAGATGCTGCTGCTGCTGCTGTAGTCGCTGCTGGTCGTGGAGGATGCCTCTCCTCCTCCTCCTCCTCCTCTCCATCCTTCATCCGGGCGAGCCCTCGCCTCTTTTCTCTGCCCACCGAAAACACATCTGCTCTTTAACAAGAAGAAGGAAAAGCTCCAAAAGATTATGACCACGGGATCCCACCCGGACTGCGTCTCATCTAAGGACACTTTTTTTTTTTTTTTTTTTTTTTTTTCCAAAAACCTCAGGAACAACATGGAAGTTAATCGGCGTCTTTTTGGGGTTTTAACGCGCCCCCGGGAGATAAAATAAACCGTGGAGTGTTTATGTTGGAAAGGGGGGGTACGGGGGGGTACGGGGGGCCCGGATCTTTAGGATGTATCGCCGGTGAGAGCTCGATGTGAGGATAAAAGGCAGAAGAGGAGAAGGGGGGTGAAAATGCAGTTTGAGACATTGCGTCAGTTCTGTAGCTCAGTTTTATCCCATTTCAACGGAGCCTTTGCGCCTCAGAACATCCTGCAGACGGAGCTGATCGAGCAGGCGCTCTGCAACATCGGGTGAGTCTCAGAAGAAGAAGCCCTGATTTACGAGCGGGGAAAGCCCCCCGTTGCTATGTCATGGGGGGGCGGGCGGGTGGGTAAAAAAAAACGGGTGGGATGGGAGGGCGCTTTTTTTTATCGATCTGCAGCCTCCGTAATAACAAGCTACAGTAGCCTATAGTAGTGTTGCTGCAGCAAGATATTTCCTGGCTGGATGATGGTGGTGGGGGGGGGCATCCGCTCCGTGTGCGCATGCGCGCGGGAGACGACGCGCGTAAAAGATTCCGGCGCACCGCTGCTGCTGCTGCTGCTGATGCTGCTGCTGCAGCGCGTGTGCTTTCGCTCCCTCCGCGCTGCCTGAAAGGCGATCAGAGCGAGCGGCTACATTTAGAATTGGAAGAAAAAAAAAAAAAGGGGGAGCATCCAATTAAACGCCTCGTAGAGAATCCTGCCTCGGTTTTTTTTACACAGTTTTGTTTGGCTGTGGAAGACGTAACGGGTCACGTGCAGCGCGGAAATTTCATTGGACCACCCTGTAACTACCTTGGTTTATTTTTTTTTTCTTCTTCCAAATGTTCATTTGTCTTCCATTGCACCATAGTTAACGACCACACACACCCACGATATAGCAAGTGGCTGTTTGTTTAGTTCTTTAAAAATGATTAATAAGACTCTCCTTTTGCCGACTATAGCATCATAAACTTCTTTTATAATGTCATGGGACTAATATGGTTAAACGATAAAAGTCTATAAAATGTTATATATGATTTTTCTGTGGGATAAAATTCTACATTTTCTGGGATAATTATTGTTTTAAAGAATTATAAACCTGCACCTCTTTGACAATGCCATATACAAGTATGAATTTCTCTAAAGATTCTACATTCAAATGTTATTATTTCACATCTTGAACTTTACATTTTTGGTGATCAGAACCTATTAACCCTGGTGAAACTCTGAATCTGTTTTAAACAATCGATAGATATAGCACAAAAAGAATAAATGACAAAAATAAACAAACGTGTGAACAATACATAGTTTGATCATGATGATAAAGGGTCACAAGGCAGAAGCAGCTGATTCAATGCTCTTAATTTGAAAGCCGGAAGTTAATTTCCTCCTTCTGAATGGCGTTTTTGGAACTTACCGGCAACTCGAGCGTGTTGTAATAGAAGAAAGAGACGATAATACCCGCCTTATGTTGCTTCTGATTGGTTGATAGCGCTTGGTTCCTTCCAAGGTTGGTCAAAATGAACGCAAAAGGGTATCGTAGGAGCCATTACTGACCAGTCCTTTAAGAATAATCATGTTTCAACTACTTTTTATCTGATTGATCTTAACATTTAAAAAAAAAAAACGGACCCTTGTTCTAGATATCTTATTGTTCAGGAGATGAACCATATTTAAAGTTGGTTTTTTTTTACCAGTCATCTAATAAATGAGTAAATGTTCACATTAACCAATGGAAAGACCTTGTTAATCTGTGACTGTTCCTTCGCATGTTGGTCCTTGGCTCCGTGTTTGGAGAGTCTTGTCCTCCTCCCCACAGTTAGAAATAATTTACAGCAGGGCTGGGCTCCATGCCACCTCACATTACATGGCCAGAACACCGGAAGGCCCGAGCAGCGGGGCTTGGTGCCTGGAAACTATAATCAAGTAATCATCACATCCCGCTGATTAAAGTGAACGTAAAATGAATCCATATTTGCTCCTCGCAGCAATTTTTCGACTGTTCAGAAAGTGTTGCATGGGACAGTAGACATTGAAAAAATGCTAAATTATATATTTATTTTAAAGCTGGCACTTCAGTATAAGTGAGCGGTAAAAAGTGTGCTTTGATTTTTAGCGTAAAATAGCCCCTCGCCATTTCAAATTTCATGGTCTCACTTTCTTTTTTTTTTTTTCTCAAGGTACTACGTATTTAGAAATACTTTAAACAAGCTGCAGTAAGTGACGGCAAAGCTCCTTGTCTTTCTTACTCTCCTATGAATGGATTATTTATTTATATAAACGGAAGATATACTTCAGCACAACCACAGAACTAAGCGGGACACACTAACCACCGCACCCACCTTACCTATGGCGCCAACAAAAACGGTGATCTCCCATGATGCCTTTCTACACACGGCTCTATTGAGTGACGGCTGATTGGTCGCTACAATACCCTTATTTCTCAAATGTACTTTACCCTAGGGATCAATAAAGTATCATCTATCTATCTAGTGTAGTAAAATTATACTTCTATGTTGCTTTGTCAAAAGGGATCACCGGCTGCAATTGGTTGGCTGGGCGGCAAAGCATTTGATCAGGTTTCTGAGAGGGGTGGCACCATCTTTGCAATTTTGAGTTTGCAAGTTGAAATAAATGGTATTAAATGTTGTTTTTAAATGAATTAAATGGTCAATACTTAGTTTAACACAGAGGGGGTTTTCAGAACGTAACCCCTGCAAAAAAAAAGTTCTCTTTGTCCACTTATTTCTGGGGACGGCTATAAGCAGTTCACATCAAACTATCTCTTGAGATCACCACAGCTCACAGCAGAGTAGCAGCACATGTGGTTATCAGCGGCGAGCCAGCTTGACGATCGGGTCAATCTCTGCCGTTTGTGTCTTTCCACTCTTTGTCTCGGTGTTTCGTTCCTGCCCGGGTCAACTAAAGCTAATGGGCTGCGTGCTTTTAGATCCAGCCACCATGTATTATGCATAAGCGAGTCAGTAAAGATCTGTTCTTGGACGGCCACGAAGAGTTTGGAATCAACCGGGCCACTATTTAAATCAAACCTTCTTTTTTAAAATCATTTCTTGTCCTTTGTCACAACAGTTTTACAAATAATATAATATAATGTTGTCAGATTAAAAAAAACTTTATTGGAGAGAAAAGATTGGACAAACAAGTTACGTGACAAGTATTCGACAAGATTTTCTATTAAAGTATACGTCGAGGAATATCTCAGACAATTACACAATGTTTTATTGAGTGTTGTTACTTCAGAATCCTCATTTGTGCATTAAAGAAATGTATATTAATACACTATTTATATTAGAGAAACACAAAAGTCTGTCGATGTGAAAAGTCATGGATAAGAATTTGTATCTCCAAGTATAGATCCCCATAGGTGACACATAAAATGCCCCAAGAAAATACAAGTTGAGCAATATGCAATGTGTTAGTGGTAGTATCTCCGACAACTATGTGTTGTCCCCTTCAAATTCCTATTTTCACGCATCGAGGAAACGTATGCAAGTACCATATTTATGGAGGCGTATAAGAACAGCAGGCTTGATCTCTGTGGAGAGGTTTCATAAAGACAGACAAAACAAGACAAAAAGTTCCACAGGGAGATTCGGGGGGGTGTACTCGAGCATGAATCACCATGGCAACGGAACTGTGGATCCTGCAGACTCGGAAAAAAGCTGCAGCTCGTATGACTTTCGAGACCCATTTTAAACGTCGATGTGACAGAACTGACGTGCATTTCTTGGGCTCTCATTAAACATGTACTTATGACGATGACTCGTAATTCATTATCGGGGTTCATCTGTTCCGATGGGTGGCGAACAACGGTATTCAGGGGTGTTGCCGGCACTCGGCTGCTGTGATTAAGACGCTCTATTATTGGCGGCGCACAGGAAGAAGGGAGGCCCGGCTTTATTGCCTCGGCGTCTACGACGAGGAGTGTAGAGTTGGAATGCATCGGAAAAGTGGAAGATGAGTTGAGGAGAGTGTGAGAGGCTGAATCGATGATGCTCGACTTTCAAGAAAAATCTTAGAAGGGAGTCAAAGGAGGGCAGGAGCCGGTTTGTGGAGGTCACACCAGGATCACAGCGATGGATTATGAACTCATCCCTGTCTATGTTTGCATGTAAGAGAGGAAATGAAATGTTAGACTCATGTGATCCATTAGGATGAGTGACGCCGTCACCACTTGCTTAATGGTTTAGTATGTCTACAGCATGTTAGCAGCTGCTTTGAAGAAATGGTCTTAGACTTATTGCTGTATTGTTTGGACTATAAAGTCCACTTAAGATTCCTTTTAGTTCTTTTCATCTGTAATAATTATGATTGTGCTTGACCTTGAACAGATTTTAAGTGGCACAATGAGCTTAACAAAATCAATAAAAATGTTGTAGTACGAAGTGTTAATGACTACTCCATAGTGACTCCGCTATGTCCTATAATCTTAATCTGTAAGACTCTGTAGTATTACTCAGGGAGACTCTAGTATTTATTTTTGAAACAACATAGTATGACTCCAGGCTTGTTAGTATTAATCCTGTAGGCCTTGTAGTATTACTTTGTGAGACTCCTTAGTCTACTACACACTCTGCGGGACTGTGTAGTTTTACTTTGCTATATTACTTAGTATTTCTCCGTTATACTACATAGTATTACTTTGTGAGATGCTCTAGTATTATTCTGTGAGACTACGTAGTATAACACCACAAGGCCACTTAGTATTACTCCATTAGACTCTTAAGTATTTCGCTGTGAGGCTCTGTAGTATTACTCCTCAGTATTACTCTGTGAAGCTATGCAGTGTTACTCCTCAGTATTACTCTGTGAAGCTCTACAGCATTACCCTGCAGTATTACTCTGTGAAGCTTTGCATTATTACTCTATGACACTTTGCAGTATTACCCCAAAGTATTACTCTGTGAAGCTCTGCAGGATTACTCCTCAGTGTTTCTCCTCAGTATTACTCTTTAAAGCTCTGCAGTAATAATCCGCAGTATTACTCTGTGAAGCTCTGCAGTATTACTCCTCAGTATTACTCTGTGAAGCTCTGCAGTATTATTCGACAGTAATACTCTGTGAAGCTCTGCAGTATTATTCCGTAGAATTACTCTGTGAAGCTCTGCAGTATTATTCCACAGTATTACTCTGTGAAGCTCTGCAGTATTATTCCACAGTATTACTCTGTGAAGCTCTGCAGTATTATTCCACAGTATTACTCTGTGAAGCTCTGCAGTATTATTCCAGACTATTACTCTGTGAAGCTCTGCAGTATTACTCTTTGAAGGTCAACGGTATTACTCCGCAAAATAATACTTACCCCATAGTATTACTGCATTTGTTGTTTGGAAGCCATTTTGATCATTGAGATTATTCTTTGTTCTCATTTAACGGTCACCAAAATACTAAAAATAAAACAAGTAAATTATAACAATAATACTTATAAATACAAATGAATAGTGCAAAAAAACACAAAAATAAATAAAAAAAGAGTGATGAAGTATTACCTCCACCAAGAAGGTTTTTTGTGTATATGATCAACCTTCTTGAGCCATAGAGAAGACTGAGGGGAACTGACTACTCCAATCATCTTTGACTATAACCTTGTGCAGGAATGCTTTCGTGCTCATAGGGTTTGAGCTGATGCGCTGCACACTGTGTTCTCATGGGTTTGTGTGTTTGAACCTTAACATGCCATTAATGTTCCTCGGGCATCGTGTTCTTCTGGTAAGACTTTATTTTTACTCTGAATTAGAGTCCACTTCTGACTCAGCCCCGAGTCCTTATCATCTGCTTTATCTCTGCTCTCACTGTTGGACTGCTGAGTGGCACATATTTGCGTGTGTGTGTGTGTGTGTGTGTGTGTGTGCACGCCACACTCATGTGAGCTTTAATACCTCAGAGGTTCTTTTTTTTCTACCTACCTAAATAGCTTCATTTCCCAGCTTTCAAGCAGATGTCTGATGTCATCTTGTTGTGAATGGCCACAAGACAGAATAAGAAGTGCACGAGTGCTGCCCGAGTTCATACGGTTCATGTGTGGTACTATGTGTCCACGTCAGGATACATTCCAAATATTCTCCTGAAGTGTGTATTAACAACCTTACAGACTGCTACACAATATTACCTTACTCAATGCTTCTCAGTTGATGCATCTATAAATGTTTCTTTGGGAAACCTGACTCATAATGACACATTTATTGTCCTATATTAAAACCACCAAATGATCTTTACTCTATATCATGTGTATCAGATAAATCGAACCTTGGAAAAATGGTCATACTACCTGGTACTTGCATTGTGAAAATGCGTTAACCTCTTTTGTGATTTGGTAAATACACGGTATAATGTTTTCTTAATTCTAGATACTTGGTTAGCTTTATTTAGCAGAAAGATTTTTATGAGTGCGAGTGTTTATGCAGTTTCGTAGTATTGGCCTGAAAAAGGCCCCGACTATGAAGCCTGTGAAGTAATACTACGAAGTATCGTGGAGAAAAACTTAGGAACATCGTGGACTGATACTGAGAAGCATTGTGGAATAATTTTTCGGAGTATCGTGTAGTAGTTTTAAGGACCATCATGAGGTAATATTAAGGAGCATCGTGGAGTAATATTAAAAAGAATTATGCTAGTAATTTTTAAAAGAATCAGGGAGAAATGCCACAGAACATTGTGTAGTAATACTACGGAGCATTGTGGATAAATACTAAGATACATCATGGACTGATACTAACGATCATTGTGAAGTAATAATAAGGAGCATCGTAGAGTAATATTAAAGAGAATTGTGTTATATATTGAAGACCATCATGTAGGAATATTAAGGAGCATTGTGGAGTAATATTAAAGCGAATTGTGTTATATATTGAAGACCATCATGTAGGAATATTAAGGAGCATTGTGGAGTAATATTAAAGCGAATTGTAATAATATCAAGGGACATCATGTAGTAATGTTAACGAGCATCCTGGAATAATATTACGGAGCATCGTGGCGTAATATTAAAGATAATTATGTAATAATATTAAGGGGCCTCATGTAGTTGGGTTTAAAATAATGAGGGATAAATGCCACAGAACATTGTGTAGTAATACTAAGGAACATTGTGGAGAAATACTAAGAAACCCTTTGAAGTAATATTAAAGATAATTGTGTAATATATTGAGGAGCATTGTGTAGTAATATTACGAAGCATCATGTAGTAGTTTTAAGGAGCATTAGGTAGTAATATTAAGGAGCATCCTTAAGAAATATTCAAGAATATGTTGTAATATTATTAAGGGCCATCATGCAGTCATGTTAAAAACGCATCATGGAGAAATGCTCCAGAACATTGTGTAGTTATACTACGGAGCGTTGTGTATTAATACTACAGTGCCTTGTGGTGCGTCTTCAAAGCTTTCCAAGTTGAAATAAAACATTGTAACACATTTTTAAGCGCCATGTACCACATAAAATCAGTCTGAGGCAGGGCCGGGTCTAGGCAGGGGCAAGAGGGGGCCTGGCCCCCTCAAATAAATGTTGTGCCCCCTCAAACTCACATGTAAGTAAGTAAGTAACAGCACAATGCCCCCTCAAGATTTGTGGCTGCCCCCTCATACATGCCTGTCTAGACCCTCTGAGGTCAGTTATTTTAACATAAGACCACTAGATTAACACTATATTATAGTATGTACACCACAGACATTGGAGCAGTGGACGAGGAATGACTCAACATTCATGAATGGATGAAAAGGAGAGTGCTAACGTTACATGTAATCCAGCTACTGTGCCTCGAATCTAAACCCATTTCATGCTCCAATTTATTCAATTACCACAACTACACTGTAAAAAAAAAAAGGCTGCATGATGAAACAATAATGGGAAAGTCTAATCTAAACATCAGCTCCTATCAAGACCGTCTCACCCTGCGCCCGAGTTCAAATCCCTCTTTCCAACACTGATGGTATTTCGCTGGCTCAATGAGATTAATTATTTCCATATTTTTCGCAAACGCTCCACCGTTTCGCAGATCCCCTGCCTCGCCGCACGTGTGCAATTAGCTCAGTTCATTTGCGTTGGAAATGAGGCGGACCTGGCAGGGCCGACCCGGGCCTCCTCTAGCATGAAGAGCCCAACTGAGATGTGATCAAAAGCCTCCTTCCCTGGCTGGCAGATGCTGAGTAAACATAAAGATGATGCAGCTCCAACGACCGTCTCTTCCTGCTCCAGCTTTAGCCCTTCATTATTTTTGGTATCTGCTTCCTGTGTAATGACACTCTGTGTTATTCTATTTCAGTTAATGCTAGTGGAGTAATATTAATGAGCATCATGGAGTAAAACTACAGAGCATTGTTGAGTAATACTAAGAAGCATTATGAAGTAATACTATGGATCATCATGGATAAATACTAGGGAGCATTGTGGAGTAATAATAGGGAGCATTGTGGAATAATACTGAGTAGCACCATGAAGTAATACTAAGGAGCATCGTGAAGTAATACTAGCGAGAGTTGTGGAATAATATTGAGGAGCATCGTGGAGTACTAATGAGGAGCATCACGGAGTATTACTAAGGAGCATTTCTGAAGTAATATTAGGGAGCATTGTGGAATAATACTGAGGAGCATCATAGAGTAATACTAAGGAGCATCGTGAAGTAATACTAGGGAGCATTGTGGAATAATACTGAGGAGCATTGTGGATTAATACAAAGGAGCATCATGGAGTAATACTAAGGAGCATTGTGGAGTAATACTCGGGCGCATTCTGGAGTAGTATTTGGAAGCATTCTGGAGTAATACGCACAAGCCTTGTAGAGTGAAACTGAGGAGCATCATGGAGTAATACTAGGTAACATTGTGGAGTTATACTGAGGAGCATTGTGGCGTATTACTAAGGAGCATGGGGGAGTATTACTAAGGAGCACATTGGAGTAAAACATAAACTATCGAGCTTTAGAGAGTTATACTAGGGAGCATTGTGGAGTAATACTGAGGATTAGTGTGGAGTCATATTGAGGAGCATTGTGGAGTATTACTAAGGAGCATTGTAGAGTAATACTGAGGCATTGTGTAGTAATATTACGGAGCATCGTTGTCATTTCTGTTGAAGTCAGCATAGTAGTTCACTGGGTTCAGGGATCTCTTGCTGTGAAGTGGAGAAGATGTTTTCATTCAGAGCTTCCATCAATTTGTTGTCTTGATCCTGTTATAGGCCGTTCTCACTCCTTGTTTATTCTTAGATTATTGAGTTGCACCACATTTATCTTATGCTGCCAGATCCAATACACCTCTTCTCTTATTTCTAGTGCAGCACGGAAATCCAATAGAGTTATCGTTCATCAAAATGTAAAGTGAAGATTTAGTTATATCTGCGAGATCACTTTAGCAACTATGATGTGCTATAATGCTGTGGCTGCATCCTGACGTGCTTCTTCCTTAAAAACCTTTTTTTTTTTTAACTTTTTCATTTTCACCTTCACTCGTCTAGCTCCAGGCGGGAGTTACAGACAGTGTCTTATACAATTACAATTAACCCTCACAGCCTTTCTGTCGGAGGCTTGCTCTGCAAAAGGTCTGGACGTGGCTTCATTGATCCAGACATTGGCTTGTCAATGCCATCGAGCTCCCGAGAAAAGGTCCTTCTGCTGAACAAACAGAACACGTGGCCTTCACATCAGATCAGGAGGTTTTTTAATTGGATTGAGCTCATGTCAGAGTTGAGATTTGTTTGTGGTAACATCTTATAGGTCATTGTGTTTAAGTTTTTTTTTTTCTTTATTGAACACTTGTTTCTTATTGTAAAGAGATGCTTCAAGTTTGTGGATAGTTTAATGGAAAGGGATCTAAAATATGCTTTATGAGTTTCTTTGTACAAAGTAAGAGTAAAGGATTAAATATACACCATATTTAATCATTTATATAACTTAGATTATAAAGTTAGAGAGGTTAAAGATGGATAATGTTAATAAAAAATGCTATAACTGTAACTGTGTTACAAGAATGTACCTCTGGTGCCTTGAGTTTTGATCATCATGTGAAACCTTTTCAAAAAACAACTGATGTAATATTTTGTTAGCGTTAGCACTTTTGTTGCTGAAACAAAAAAAATAGTTGTTTGTATAGTTAAATACACTTTACACTTCACATCTAACTAAAACCTAAATACATGTGGTTGAATAAATAATTTAGACTTAACCTTTGTTGTTATAAGATTTATGTTTTTTTTTATACAAATGAATTATATGTATTGCCATCATACAAAATTGACTTAAAAGGGCTATGAAAAAAAAAAGAATTTGTCTTTTGTGATTGTTGGAATCTTTATGTGTAGAAATGCATTAATTCTGTAATAAATATCCATTTGTTTACAAAATAAATAATTACAAAAGAAATTTCAATAAAGGAAGAAAAAACAATTAATACGATTTTGAATTTAGAATCAATTTTTATTTATTTAATGATTGGAATACAAATATCAAACTATTTTTTAAATATAAATAATAACAAGCAAAAAAGAAAAAAAGAAAAGAATGGAAATAATAATTTAAAAAATGTAATGATTGGAATAAGAATATCAAACTCTATGTGTAGAAAAAATAAATTAATTTAAAAAATAATTTTAATTTTCAAACATTTCAATAAAAAGCAAAGTTTCAGCATTTGAAATGTTAAATTCAACCATTCAATATTCTGGCGTCACTTACATAACATTTTAGCATACACACTTTTTTAGGTGTTAAACGGTGATTAAGAATCAGGATAATCTGTGTTTTATATCTGTATTCCAACACGATAATGTGCCTCATGAAAGTCTTTCTGACATTGCCCATCAGCAGTTGTGATAACAGGATGTGCTGCAATGTGAGAATGTCAAACGATGCATTCCACTTCTGTAACACCAGATGATGGGTTCATATTCAGCCGCCAGAACACGGCGGGACAAACGAGAGCGAGGTGCGGGACGAGGAGGTCCTATCCTTGAACCCGCCATGAAGAGCTATTCAACCATCTAATGATCGGACAATAACCCGAGCGACGCCGCTCACCCTTGTCCGGGCTTTTCTAGACTCTCTCCACCCGAGCGAATCACACGTCGTCCCCATGTCTCCGTCTCTGCGTCGTCCTGTTGTGTGTCTCGTACATGAAGTGCTTGGCTGTCTGCCACCCCGTGCTGCGCCGCTGCAGTCTTGTCTGCTGACAATAATAGGCCCGAGAAGAGTTAAGAGGACAGGATGATGGGGGCGGTTTGATGGACGGATTGATGCGAGGAGTCCATCACCACTTGCACCGTCGCTCCCAAGAGTCGGTCTAACCCAGCCCCGGAGATGTTATTTCGGGCAACGAAGATTATTAAAGCTTCCTCTGACTCACCCCCCTCGGCTTTTTTCATTACCTCCCCACTTTTCGTAAGCAGAAGGCTGAAACTGCGTTATGTCTAGTTGTACTGGTGTTTTTGCAAGCAGAGAAATTGCATATTTTCATCACTTTTTCTCTCGTAATGTGGCTACACTTTTTTAAGGCCATGGTTTGTGAAAACAATCTCAATAAATATGTTTTATAACTCAGAATATTATATTTTTTTTGTTTAATTTTAGTCCTTATGATAGAAGGCATGACACAAAAACCAAATTTTGATGTCAAAAATTGGGCGGATGTCGACATTGAGTTTACCATTAATGCTGAAGTATATGGTCCACATTTCAATGCCCTTTGTTGTCTTAAACATTTGCAAAGCAAATTAGCAGCAACAAGAATAACACAGCTGCCGCCACTTTCTTGGAGTCCGACTCAACGACACATTTTTAGAAAGTAATAACCATTTATACGTGAAGTCTCACATGGTTAGTCCAGTAGTTCTGAGGTCTTGTACGCCACTGAAGGCCTATAATTTATTCTATTAGGAGTTTTGTTTGTGTTTATTTGTAGTTTTAATTATCATGGATCCTGTTGAATGTTAGACAAACGGATGAAAATACACAGTGTTATAAATCATTAAGCACTTGTATAGAAATAGCAACAGCTAAGTGTCTCTTCCTGTTATACTCCTTGTTGACGGCACACGCATCGTGACACCAAAACCTAGGATAGTATAGATATTTTTCAGTCCATTCGTTGTTAAATCTTATGTTTCAGTGTCCCTGTGGGAGGTCCATGTTGCATTGCCAAAGAAATGTGACAAAATACTGCAGTCTGAGTTTAAACAGCTTCATGGTGTCTAAATCCTCATCGGCAACAAAACAAGACACAAAAGAATACTTTCAAAATAAAAAAGAGCATTGATGGACAATATTTCAGCTATTGCGCCTTGTTAGAAACATCTATGAATATTTGGGACAAAAGTTCTGTCTTCAGAAATACAACAGAGATTTGTCAAAGGAAAAATGACCCAGATTTCTTAATGTATTTTTTTAGACTGTTAAAAGGGTTCCACTTGGAAGGAGCGCCTAAGATCGAGGTGCTTTCCTGACACATTCTTAACTGCCTTCGCAGGAGAACCTAAAGATCAGGTTAAAGAAGCTTCGTAAGAAGCTACTAGTGGACTTTGGCGACCCCTGGGTTCAACTACTCCTGTTTCCTTGATATCTGCGAAACACCACAGAGTTATTGATGTTTTTATGTGTAGTTGTTAGGAAGCTCATATAGATGGATGGATGGATAGTGTATTTTTTCATTTGGTTAAAAAATTCCTACGCCCTAGAATGCATCGTTGGTGTATGACCATTGATGAAGCTAAATTTGAGGCGTTCCAAAGAAGATTGTAGCACTTAAGAACTTCTTAACCAATCTTAGGAAACGAGCCATTGGCCATAACATTTTCCAATTTTTTTGTTTTTCAAATTAAGTACAGAAAATGGCACTAATAATGTTGGATGTATGGTTTAACAGTGTGAAACATTGTGGTTCAAATCTAGTCTAAAAGAATATATTAAGTAAGTAGTGTGCGTCTGCTGTACACAGATATACAGTCTGAGGTTTTTGTCTCTGCAGTTTTCTGTCTGCTTCACAACATAAGCTCTTCTAGTTATACGAGTGTCTATAGGAGTCTCGGTGAAGACATTTTCTGTCGGCCGGATGCTTTAAATCCTTCCATGTGGTTACTCTATAATAACATGTCTGGTCACAGATGAGCTCAGATCCCGTGTAGATTATTATGTGTTCTAAAAAAAAAAAAAGCAATAAAAGTTAATTACCCATGGTGCAGCAGTCTTGATTACTAACAGACTCTCAGCACGCCATCAAAGTCTACCTTGGCTCAAAAACTGACAAGACGGCATGTTGAAAGTGTTAATCCAACATTGATGAGAAATGTTGGTACAAACAAAAAAGTGAATTTTTCCATTTTTTTTTTCCGCCCTCAAACCTTGCAGTGTCGCAAGAGAGCAGGCGTTCCTCACTCGTAGTTTATCTTAATGGCATGCTCTGTTGGGGCTTGGCCTACATAGAAAGCCGGCAGCACCTCTTCTTAAAAAGGAGTTCGCGCAGACGTTGCAGTGTGGAAGATGTATTAGCTCGACACAGTATAAACATAGCATGGACACACACACACACACACTTATTTTACTCGCTCATAGATAGAAGTCGGTATTCTCGCGGCCAATTAGTGAAGACACTCAAAGCGCCGTGACAGCCGTGCTGATGAATGACTCCACGACTCCGTGTTCTGGACGAAACTTTCCACATAGTAGAGAAGTGACGGGAGTGTGACGGCCATTTGTTACGCCAGCCGTTGGTGACAGTAGGGGCTATTTTTGGTAGTATCAACAAACTGAATTTCGAACGATAATATTTGTGCAATAAACGTGCGATAACGCGTTTGTCGATGGCAGCGGGTTTATATTACGGAGGTGGTGTGAGTCACGCTGATGAGAATGTTCCGGGTGAGGCAAGGTTAAAGTATTTCTTGTCGAGAGAGGTTGTTCTGTGTATGTCAGGAAATGTTTTTTGCCTGGCGCGAGTCCAGCCTTTATGGATGCCATTGATTGGAATTTCCTATGATGAAGTACTTCTCCAACCTTTTGACAAGTTCTACACTTTATGACATTGCTTTTGTGAACACAATCCTGATCTTTACTTTGAGCAAATGATCTTTTTTTTTTAGATACAGTTGTGGGTCCCAGTTGGAATATTTGCTTTTCCAGATCTTGCCGTTTAAGGAATTCCGAGTGTTCTTCATTACTGGATTTACTTTCCAACACTTTTTGAAAAAGGCTATTTTGTCATTTTAGGGAAAGCCGAGAAAGTCCAGTTAAGAGAATGCAACCTGGCCCTATAGTTCAATTTCTGCGTCAACTAGTTTCAAATTTGGAATTTTAATAGTTTATTTAAAATGTTCCAAAGTTCACTTCTCCAAAAATTAACCCATAGTTCATAGTATAACCACAGACAGCTACTGTTTTATCGGTTTTATAATAAATTTAAATGTTTTTGGTCAGATAAATTATTGGATTTATGTTCGATTTCATCGCCATATCAGAATCAGAAAACACTCATTGCTTTTAGTTTTTAAAAACACACAATTGTAATTGTATGTTGTGGAATACAGTGTAGAAGATAATGAATGAAATAAATAAAAATAAATGAGATGAATAAAATATAAATATTTAGGTGACTTGTGCATTAAGGTGGGCTTACAGAAATTTGCCTAAAATATAAATTAATTTATTGAACGATAGTTCATGGCACAAAACTGCTCTTGAAACAATATAAAATTGAGACATTATTTTCTTCTAAAAATCTGTTCCTTAGGAAATGTTAGTAGTCGAGCCCTTCTGTTAATACTGTTATAATCTGCTTTAATTGGTGGTTTAATAAAGTATTCCGCCTAGAAAAAGAAACAAATATGCACCTACCTTATTGGGTCTTAAAGGGTAACCAGTTGAATAAAACAATAAAAAACACTATATTTGTTCCAATAATTCAATAAAAAATATTTGTTTTTGTGTAGGATGACACTACATAGTTTTAATAGAAGGTTTATTAGCTTAAGTACCATGATGGTCAGGAATTCTTTGAGGGTTGATTGGGAAGGAAATATAAAAGATGCATTTATGGACTTGGTGGTATTAGTTGTCCTGGTTAACCCACAAATAGCAGGTGTTTCCTTGCTTTGTGAGGGTCTCCACAACTTGCAGGACAGGGGCATACCACGCTACAGACCACTCAAGACCACCTAAGCCAGACCAAGACTTTTTAAGATCCTGACCAAGAATTTAAACCATTACTTGTTTTTTTTTTATTTCGAAAAATGTGTTTTTTCATTAAGACCAACGATGATGATCCAGCAGAGGTGAGCCACTCGTTCCGCCTCGAAACGTCTTTTCTTCTGGGCTGTTTTTCAAGACCGGGCGAGACCAACAAGATCCTTAAATGTAAAGACTTACGGTGGGAACAGACCGTCAGGTTCATCTCATTGACAGACTAATGGTGTGAATTAGAGTCACCCATTAATGGTTCTGGGCTGTGGGAGGAAACCAAAGCGAAGTAGGGCTAACACGGCGAGACCATTCAAACCCCACCTTAAGCTGGACGCACTGATTTCTACTGCCTTCGCATCAACAAGGTCATATACTGGAGGTTTAGCTTTTGCTCATGCCAGTGGCAGCTGTCACATGACCAGGATTTAATCCTAAAACTAGGCTCGCTGTCACAGATTTAGAGATCCGAGTTGAGTTGTAACCGTTATTCTTTCGTTGCTGCCATTGTAAAGGTGCTAGACTTTGTGACTTCTAGACGGGACGCAGGGAGGAGATGCATTTCTTATCCTGAAGTTCTCCTCCGACGGGCCGACCGAGGCATAATGATGCTGCATCTGTAAATGGACCGTTGCAGACGTTTCCTCTCCTCTCTGATTGGATGAATCGGGCACATTCAGCCTTGTTTTCTGCTGCTGCTTCCTCCCTTGTTATCCTATTTCAATAGAGACCAGTTTCAGGATGTATCGTCGTCATTAGCGGTCCAGATTCCCTCTTAAGGCAAGAGCTTTGAAACGTACATTTGTTCTAATTTCCAGCGTGTTGTCTGCGAAAGAGGAGGTGCCACCATCCCTCCGGGTCACTGTTGCATTTTCCTTCGGTTGCTTTTGGCTTTTTTTTTTTCCGTATAATGCTTTTGCGACGGGGCGGTGGAGGTTAAAGCCTTTTAAATGTTTGCTGCTGGGACCTGCAAGATTGTGTGAAGTCAGAGCAGAAAGAAGTTAAATACTGGAACCAGAAGGAAGGAGACGCAAAGTAAGACCATAAACCTGTCGGACATGCTATGCTAATCTTTGCTAATGTCTCGAACCCAGACTTATTTGTTTATTTTTTAGTTCTCTAAACCATTTAAAAAATGATTTACAGGTTACACCATTTACTGTGGAGGTACCATGTTCACTTCTAACAACTTTTTCAAAGCTAACGTATGACCAGTGTTACTTTACAATAGTAACTTAGTTACTTCTTTCAAAAGTAACTCGATTACTTGAAGAGAAAATTGTGGGAAAGTTACTCTTTGTAACACAAGGATGAAGGCACATTTTCAAGTGTTTGGGCCAGTGTAAGTTTGGATTAACAATTCAGACAAAAGGTAAGAACAGAAAATAAACAAATAAAACAAAATACATAAGTGGTGCACAGATCAGAATTTTTGTGTGACAATTTTTGAGGGTTTTAACAGGCCGTTACTTGGATACTTAAACACACAAAAGTCACTGTTTGTTAATTTTCCTGTTGATAATGTGACCCTATTAAATAAATACAATACAAATAAACAGTATATAAAAAAACAGCAACCTTTAAAGGACAATAACAAACAAAACCGAAAGTGTTAAATAAAATAAATAACTTGTAAAATAGAAAAGTGCATACAACAGCGAACTAATAAAACTATATAAAGTTCACTAAACTCATCATTTCTGTCTCATATGCTGACAAACAGAACGTTGTGTTTCGTCTGTGTTAATGTTTTCATTGAAGTGGATGTAGTTTTAAAATACCATACTTTCTTGAACACACCATAGTAAAATCCCATTGGCTTTGAATGCATCATTGATTGTCAAAGAGGTGCAAAGAAAGTTATCATACGTCAAATTTCTTCCAGTCTTTACCACCATTCATTGTTCAAAGTATAATAAAATATACTTCTATTCATAAGCATGCATGGATTTAAAGAATAAAAACATCAGCCCACGCGGGTCTCGAAGCATTAACCTCTTGCACGACTCTCTCTGTTGCTCTAATTGAACGATGCTGTTAAAATCACATATTTTAACAGCCATTTTAACAAATTCTCATTCAATCTGCCTTTCCATGCTGACCACTGAATCTCGTCTAAAAAAAACAGTTTACCTCTCACTTTTATATTCGTTTGTATCGCCAATATCTTTAGTGAAAAACAAGAATACATTAAAAAACAAAGCCTACACTGGTTTCTATTATGTCAGGCATGTCAGGTCACATTTAATCTCTGAAGGTCCTACTTTTTAATCTTTCAAAGCCAATCGTGTAATCCCTCGATTTTGGTGACGCTTGAATTTGCTCCATTATTTTCCATTTTGTTTTTACCTCGATACATGATACAGTCAAAGGCTGCTTTTTAGATTTAGTTGTCCATTGTTTTTGTGCAGCTTTCAAGTAGCAAAGGCCTCCTTGCAAACTCACTGAATACCGTCTGAGAAGCTCTTCAGAATGATCTTGCATGTGACCTGTAAGTAAATAATATAGTGTTTATTTCAATCATATCTCGTCCATCACATCCGTTTCTGTAACTTTGTATTACCTTATGTTGTATTCCTTACCCTTGTTTATTTTAAAGAGCAACTAATGTGTTGATTTTAGTGTGTCTTCCATAGATGTTGGACTCTATTCTATCATCAGTATGTGTCTGTTTTTTCAAAACTCTCTTTTCATTTAAATATTTACATTAGAAAATGTCCTTAAGCTCCGCCCACTAAAAACACTTTTCTGGAGATGAAATCTTGTTTACCATAACCACACCCACTCTGCTGTGATTGGTCAATTATTGAGGTTTTTTTCACCGTGCGTCATCAATCCTGGAAGTCTCCACTTTCAAGGGACTTGTTGTATAAACAAAGTGGGGCGTGATTACAGCTGGCTGGAGAAGGAGTGAAGCCATTATTACGTCATTATTACGTGGAAAAATATTAATGGGAGTTTGGGAAATGTTTATAAAGAGTGCCAGCAGGGATTTCTGCTCATCCTCATGTCGACTAATGGTTGGGATTATTTGTAGAGTAATCCGTTCCTTTTTAGAGTTATAGGCAAAAATGTTTGTTCATTTTATTGTAGCGACTGGAGCTCAGTTGTCTTCGTCTTCATCTTCGATTCATATTCAAACGCCTCCATACTGCTCGTCTGTTATCTTGTATTGAAGCCTAGAAATAAGGAATTAATCCGGAAAAAACTTAAATACGTCTGTGTATTTTAAATTTGTTTCTAGCGGAAGTTATCAGTCTTTCAGTTCCTGTCTGACGTGTTTTCTTAAGACAAATTGCAAGTACAGATTGTGAGAGATTGTTGACCGCTAATGGCCTAGCATCTGGCCCAGCAGCGTCGGCTATAAACAAGTTAAAATATAGACTCATAACAAGTTTTTTTTAACAATTCCTTGTCATTAGAGGGACGAAATAGGCGACAAGTATGGAGGTATTTGAATGTTTTTTAAGTGTCTTTTCGAAGGAAGATGAAGAGCTCCAGTTGTGTCATATGCATGGACATTGTGGCCTATAACTAAATTACTAAAAAGGAATGGATTACTCTTACGACAAAAGGTTGAATTGAAAGTTTTAATTTTGGGTCTTAAACGTGGGTTGCATTTGGTTTCATTTATTTATTATATTCAAATAAATCGAGTAATAAATGAAAAGCAAATATAAGTACAAAGTCCATGTATGAACAGAACAAATGGTGGTCATAATCAAACGCTCATACTCAAAACAGTAGGGGGCAGTAGTGGCAAAACCAGGAGAGAAAAAGAATCAAAACAATAAAAAATAGATATATTTCTTAGACTTTCATTAAGGGAGAAAATCTGGTCAAATCATAAAAAAGATGTGCAACATAGAAATTAATGGGTAGAGTTCTGATCTTGTACCGGGATCTGAATGCGTAGGTTTTGTGTGGATTTCTCTGGAACTGAAGAAAAAGATGTATAATGTATAATGCAAATTGTAAGATCAAGGAAACCACATCAGCCCTATTATCTCTCGGAGCAATAGGGAAAAAAAAACGCTCGCTGCAAAAACCCAGTGCAGCGCCACCACTCTTTCTCGACTGAGGGCGTGTGTGTCGCCTAAAGCCTCGGCACCATGATAGTGATGATACAGATGCTGTTAGCAATCCAGTTAGCTTCGCAGGACGAGTCTGTTTGGACAGGAAAGAACGCACCAGGCTAAGTGAGAGCACAGGAAACGTGACAAGGCGCCGGAGCTCGTCAAAGGGCAGTTTGTTATCGTGCATGTACAGTGTGTGTTCGGGTGTACTGGGTGTAATATTTCAAGATCCCCGAGGAGGCATTAGCCTTGAAGCGCCGTTACAGACTTTGAGCCTAAGTGAAGCTTATCTAAGGCAGTGGAACACCAGCGCTCATATAACACACTCCTCTCTGATCATCAACTCTGAGAGCTGTTTCTTATTTTCCTCACGCACACATGCCACTCCTTATTTTCTTACACTTTCTTCTTTCCCACTGGCTTTGGATTTGTGAATGAAGCGTCGGTGTCCAGGAGTGCTCATGAATAATGCGACGACACAACTGCACCGGGCTGTCTTGATGCTTGAGTCCATATTAAAACATGGCTTTAGACCAGTGCATAGGTTTACCCCCCGAAAAACGTTGAGTCTTTTCCTGCTATTAGTTTGTACGTATGAGTTTGAAACTAGAATATTTAAAAAAAGAAGTGATGCACAATACTTGAAAAAAACACGTGGCCTGGGGGCCACAACCGGCCCACCAATTCATTTTAATGCCTGCCAGTTGGTCTGCTTAAATAAAAGTAGATTAATGTTGATTTTCGGACATATAAATATATGAGTGTTAAATAAAAGATAAGGACCATGGATTATGAACGTCAACAACAATACAGAGGCTTTCAATGATAGTAAAAATTGTTTTGAAAGAATCTTCTCATGAGTGTTTGATTGAGGAGGACAAACCGGAGTTAATCTGTATACATTGCAAATAAATATAATTTGAATTCTAAGATCACAATTCCTGTTTATATAAACTCTAGGTTGTTTATCAAAATGTAGATTGTTCAAGCTGCTAGTTGGTTTCCTTTATTTATTTTTTGTAAATATATATTAAGAATTCCCCCATTTGTTTAGAATCTGTTTTGAATCCTAGCTTTGGATCTCACATAGTGATACATTCTGTGGATTGGGTACTTCAAGGAATCAAAGATTTAATTTTTCTAATTCTATTCACCAAGTATGTAACAACATGACAGCAATATGAGAGCATGAGAAACAATAAAAAAACAACACATAAATAATAATACTTCTTAGTACTATAATAAATACAATTACAATATTATTTAATATGAGGTATTCTTTTCTGTCTGATAATAGGTGGCGTACTGTTGTGTAGTAACTTCTTCAGTTCCTGTTTCAGATGCATTTTAAAGAAAACGCTCATTTTCTGTTGTATTTCAACAAGTTTAACTGTTGAAAGCCAAAGAGAAAAATAACAATTTAGAGAGTTGGATCCATACATTTTTGTTCACTTATTTTATTTTCCCTTTTTATCTTTTTAATGTTTTAATGATTCATGATCGCGGGTGATTTTTGGAAAGAAGAAGGTTAAGTGTATCATTCCTGCATGTGTTTCAGTGGACTGGGTAGACATGAGGTTTTGACAGCTGCACCTTCGCTGTGCAGGTCATGGTGAAGCCGGTGCAGTATTTCAACCTGAGACTCGGTGGAGAAACACTGAAGTGTACTGAAGCGGTTTGAAGCTTCACGTCTGACTGACAATTCCACCTCGGCACTCGCATGTACTTTAAACTCACAAAAGTGTGTTGAGTTAATGAAGCGGTGTCACCACACAAAGCTGGTCCAAACTTAAAGAAGCCATGAACGTTTCATCATTTTATTATCCAAACCTACCAATTTGTAAAGGTTTGAGCGATAGAGCGTTCTTTCCTGCAACCGACCAAAATGCCTGGTAGTACCTGGTAGTACTTCATTTGTAGGTGCCAATTTTTGGGACACACGCATGATCATGTATTTATTTATTTATATATATATATATATATATATATATATATATATATATATATACTTTTCTAACTTCGATATCATTTGGAATTTTCTTCCAAATTGTTGTGTATATATATATATATATACATATGTGTATATATATATATATATATATATTAAAGGCATTGGAAATAGTAGTTTAGTAGTAGTTTATTGCATTGTTCTTTTACACTTAAATTAGTTTGAATATATTGGAGTTGAAACTTTCCAAAGCTGAAATATGAAATATCGTTTTCTTTCTGTTAGAATATAGTATTCTTCAGGAGATTGTATTTCATTTTTTTTCAATTGATACAACTTGGTCCGTGTAAAACAAGAGTGCGTCTATTTATTATGTCTACTAACCTGATAAAACATTCAAGTAGAAAAAGGAAACTGGGGGCTGGAGTCTAACCCACTTTCTTTGGGAGATAGGCGGGGGACACCCTGGACAGGATGCTAGTCCGTCGCAGGACACACAAAGACACACAACCATTCAAGCACACACCCTCATGCCAATAGTGAATTTCCTCAAGTTCCCAATAAACCTATTTTTTTGAACTGTGGGAGGAAACCGGAGTAAACCCAGGCAATACAGGGAGAACATACAAACTCCACACAGAAAGGTCACGACCTAGACTAACAACAAATAAAAATTCAGGGGCTGGAGAAAAGAGCAATTTTCTTTGTGTTGAAATCCGACCATAATGTGTAGACCAGCATTTTTGGCTCATTTATTTGTTTTTGTGTACTCGTGTGCCATGACATCTGAAGTTTACAACTTGAGGAATAGAAAAGTACTGTATCCTCTTGGATGGATTTCGTGTTTTGACTGATCAATATTGATCTGTTGTGTTTGTGTCTTGTAGAAAAAGAAGCCCGTCAGCATCCAGGGATCCAAACCAAAAATACAACCAAAGGGAGGGGGGCGACCAATATGCCCGGACGGACGGCGGCATGCCCAGATCACCGTCAGACTACGGGGATGGGGACCCTCGGCGGGCTCCGCGGGACCCACACATGTACCCAGACCGGGACGCAGCTCGGATGGGCTATCGGGACCGAAGGGGACCTGGACGCTGGCACTCCCAGGAATACCCTCTGGATCAGGACTTAGACGGACCACCTAGTGAGTATGACCTCCAGCGGCAACGCCAGGAAGAGTTCCAGGCCCGCTACCGAAGTGACCCCAACCTGGCGCGCTACCCCGTCAAGCCACAGCCGTACGAGGAGCAGATGAGGATGCACGCGGAGGTGGGCCGCCTCAGGCACGAACGCCGGCATAGCGATGTATCGCTAGCGTACACGGAACAGGACGAGCCCAGTCCTGTCCGGCTATCACGTCAACACCTCACGGAGCGTCGACCGCCCATGGTGGGACAGCGCTCGTATTCGGTCGACCGCTCCTCTCCGGTGCCGATGGGCCCCGGCCTGGGCGGCCACAGAAGTTCCAACCACAGTCCCCCGACGCCACACCGTAGCCCGGTGCTGGGCGACCGGTCCGGCGACCTGCGGCGAGGAGACATGGGAAGCGGGGATCCCATGAGAAGGCACCACCTGGACCCCAGCTCGGCGGTCCGCAAGACCAAGAGGGAGAAGATGGAGAGCATGCTGAGGAACGACTCGCTGAGCTCGGACCAGTCGGAGTCGGTGCGGCCCCCGCCTCCCAAGCCCCATAAAACCAAAAAGGGAGGGAAGATGAGGCAGGTGTCGCTGAGCAGCTCGGAGGAGGAGCTGGCGACCACGCCGGAGTACACCAGCTGCGAGGATGTCGAGATTGAGAGTGAGTCAGTCAGCGAGAAAGGTACGTCGACCGACACCACGGCCATTTTCCAACCACCTTCTTGTCGTATTCTGTGACTTAACAAACTATTATTGTCTTTAGCAGCTACTGATTTAGGTACATCTGATCGAGCCGCTGTTGTTCTCATTTAATTCATCTATTTTATGCATATGTTTGTGGATTGAAGCGCATTATTGTTACTCAGTTAGTAAGACATTCGATCAAGGCAACAGGGTTCGATTTGTAAACTCAAAATATGGACCTATAAATATACCAAAAGAACCAAAATGGAAAAAAGTACAAAAAGTAAAATGCATTAAAAAAAAGTTTTTTTACCTAATTGAAAAATCTGTTATCTTCTCTACTTCTATTGATTACAATCTCTCAGTTTTTTCGTATTCACTCTCTTGGAAATGTTAAATGGAAGCTCCAATGGAATCCCATTCACATTTATATCAAAATATATATAATATAATTTCTCTTTATAATTGTTTTAAATATAGTGTCTCAAAAATAGTCCAATCAATGTATATTACAGATAAAATGTTTTATTCTACAAATTAACAGTGAAAAATCTTGTTTATACATTTTTATATCAAATTCATGTTGCTTTCCAATTTGACTTTGTTATATGCTGCTTTCCTGAAAGAAATAAAAAAAGATTAATTCTTTATTGAGCCAGAAAATACGTTTATTGTGGAAGTATGTAAATCTTCGACATTTAAATAAAAAAATACATATAAATATATATATCTGATATTATTGAAATTTATTGAAATGGCATTTGTCATTTAATTATAACAATTTTTTATTTTTATTTAATTGAACACGGTCGTTCAGTTTCCATGCAACCCACGTTTTCCATTGTGACAAATCAACCAAAAAATGTAATATAAATATTTTCTATGAATAAGTTTTGATATGATTTCAATGTTTATATTTGGCCCCCGATTGTGTTCACCTAATCAAAAGGGCCCTCATCGAAAAAAAACCTTCGACCCCCTCCTGCTAAACTTTAACTTAAATCGTCTTTTAATGATGTACGTTATAAGATTTCTCAGTTTTTTAGGATTAAAAAAAACCCTGTTGCCTTGACTTCTATTTAAAAACTTGCTTTATATGAACACGTGCTTGTTTTGAATTGATGTTGCAATGTCATCTCTGACTTTTTTCTTGCCAGCTACCTTTTTTATTTCGACAGGAGGACGTCTGTAAACTTCAGCTAATGGCGTGAAATGTTTGTGTGTTGGGCTGTGTTTTGAGGTAGAAGTCATGGCTGCTCCTGACGCCCTCTCTGGTTTCTGGTTCAGCTGTTATGTGCGACCAATTTCTTTTTACATAATGAGAGAGAAGGGATAACCTTTCCAGTGTACGTACAGTTTATGCAGTACGAGCTCATGTACGGGGTTAAGAAAGCGGTTGTTATAGTTGTGTTAGACTGGGAAATAAGAAGGTAAAATGTAACATTAACTCTTTCTATTGTCGTTGGAATTTTTTTTAAATTTAAGCTATTATTTATGTTTGGTTTATTAATATTGAAGCTTGTAAATAAACATAATTTCAATGTATAAAATATCTTTGAATGTCCCCTAGAAATTTAAGCCAGTGTTCAGAGAAAAATAAACCAAAATATGTTATTTATAATATCTAGGTAAATAAACAAGCTATATGTTTGTATGTATATATACATAAAAAATGATATGTTTATTTTAATAAGAGAAGAAAAGTTAATTTCGTATTTATTGCAGGTCATGTTTGTCTGTCTGGTACGTCTTAGTACGAATCCAAATCAATGGAAGCTTATACACGATAATTACCTAATAATTAACACAATCGGTCCGGTGTCAATCAAAGTCCCACTGTTTAAGAATCTTGTCAAATGGCGGTGGAGATTTTAATTTAGCCTGTAGTCATTAGCTTCATTGTCACGAAGCATCAAGAAAGGAAAGCATCAGGTGTTTCCAGGATCATCATCTCGGGGGTAATAAACCAATATTGTCTGTAAAACAGTGGAAGTGACTGAATTAAAAGGAAGGTGGTGCAGGATCAACATCAAAAAGTGGTTGTTTAGCCCCCCGACGGTTCCGCCCGGGTGACAGTTGTCGTAATTGCAAATTGATTTTCCTGTCAGGTCGGTAATTACAAAGGCCTTTTACTTCAGATATGCTAAACACACTAAAAAAGAAAAGGAGATGCGGCTCAGAAATGGAGACGTGAAAGAAAGCCTGGCTGGAAGTACAGTCGCTCAGTTCCCCCCCCAGAGACCGTCTCGACACCTGCCACATGCCCGCGATGTTTAATCTTGGTGAGAGAGCAGGAATTCAGTGGATCTGCTCCGTTATGTAACTGTTCTGCTCAGTAAAAGGCCACGGCCCAGCAGCGGCGACTGCATTATTGATGTGGGAGATTCCAGGTTTGCTGAAGAACAAAAATAGGAAGGAAAAAAAAGGAGGGTCAGAGTTTCTGTTGTTCCGGTCTGCCTCCTCCAGGTCTGCGTCTGTTAGAAGAAAGAAACGTCTGAAGTGGAGTTTAAACGCTTTAATGTTCTTGTTTTAATGGTCAAAGTTATGCATTTAAATAATGAAATTAAAGTAACATTTAAAAATGATATTACACTGATATTGATGCCTTCAAATTGGACCCCAAAACCTCAAATTGTACGCATTTTTTAAGAGTTTTTGGTGTTGTTTATAGCTCAGATGCCTTCATGGAACTCAAAATATATTGTCACTTTTCTTTACAACTTAATTATTTTTTTTATATTAAAAAAATATTCCTAAAAATAGTTTCAATCAAGATGTCTATATCCGCAGTGGTAAGAAATTATGATATTTATTTGGATTTATTTTAGAGATACAATGTTTTATTCTACAAATTATACACTTTTTTAAATTTACATTTGTCTGTTTAATTCAAATTGCATCTATGAATTTAACTTTGTCTGGGAGTCGTCTGTCAGTTTAATGGGCACCTAATTTTGATGATTTAATTGTCTCTTAAATTGTTCAAGGACCTCTATTATACTCATCGCTATGTTTCTTTTTGCACAAAACTCTCATTTAATAAAGATATTTACATTACAAAATATGCTTAAGCCCCACCCACTTAAAATACGCTGTTTTGGCTGAGAAGAAATCTCGTCCGAGCAACCACGCCCACTCTGCTCTGATTGGTCATAAAAATCGAGTTGCATTCAAGGACTCACGTAATTTTCAAACTCACCCCTAAAACTTTACGTTTTGTATATTAAAAACGAATAATAAAAATAAGGTTTGCTGCTTAATGTACACGTTACAAAAAACACCTAAAGGCAGAAGTAACTCTCACCATGTTTACATAAATATTTATTTGGTTTCACGATTACCATGTAGATACTTAACTGATTTAGGGCTTCTAGGGGAGGACACCTCCACCAGACTGATGTCAGAATGTTTAATTTAAACCGTGATCTCGTTTGGCGAGATTTCAGACGGGAGAGAACTTTATATATTAATAATTTCAAAACGGAGCAACGTCATGATGAATGAACTACTGCATTTTGAAGACTTCAACATTTACAACATATGAATTAGTCAGGAGAGTTGGGTTTTCACATTATGTTCACTTTAAAGAACACTGTATATACTGCAGTATCTTCTTGGAAGCTGAATACATTTTAAACCTTACTGCAAATTTAATTGTAACAAGTTGTTTATTTGAACAGCAATTACTAAACAACAGAACTTAGTTCGAGGCACTTATTACCGCACCCACTTTACTTATGGCCCCAACAAAACAGTGAACTCCCATGATGCCTTTCCACACACTCTACTTCTTTAAAGCCGATTGGTCGTTACAGTAGTGTATTTAAAATGATATGACTGTTTTGTCAAAAGTGATTGTTTGGCTGGGCGGCAAAGCATCACAGGAGCTGTTAGTTAGGGCGGTTAAGAGGGATGGCTTTGAGAGTCTGTTGACTTTGCCAGTTCATGTAAATGTTGTTTAAAATCATGTTTTTTATTTGAACCTTAATCCATGCGTTTTTGTCTTCTCGTTTAGACTATTGTAACAGTTTATTTTCTTGTCTAAACAAGAAGGGGATGTCTCGCCTGCAGTTTACACAAAACTCTGCAGCGAGAATTCTGAGCCGCTCTAGTAGAAGAACTCACATTTCTCCGATCCTTAAAACTCTTCACTGGCTTCCAGTTTCTTTCAGGATCATTTTTAAAATCCTGGTTCTTACTTTCAGATCTATTCATGGTCAGGCTCCTCCTTACATCACTGATCTGATCCAGACTTACACCCCAGCTCGGGCTCTGAGGTCTGTGGATCAGAATCTACTGATGGTTCCTGAACACACTTCCTAAGCTTTGGAACGATCTTCCTCTCCCTCTGCATTTGATGGATCTACTGACTCCTTCAAGAAACATATTAAGACATTCTTATTTTGTGTTTGCCTTATGTGTTTTGGCCTTTTAAAGTATACAGTTACAACTGTGTATTTTTTTTTGATTGTTAAATCGCTTTGTAACCCTGGTCTAGAAAGGCGCTCTACAGATAACCTTTACTTACTTACTTGGGCACCTACTTTAGCGTATTCATTAGTAGTTTCATGTACTTAAAATGTTAACATGTATTTAAATAGTGAAAAATCAGAATTGTGATAAACAAGGGACCATTTTTTTTATGCATTCATCGCCACACTTTTTGTGTGTTGGATTTAAAAGTACTTCATATTTTTTAAACACAACTGTCAATTTGATAATTAAAAAAAAAAAACATGCTGTTATACATGAATATAAATGCTGCTGCCAGTGTTAGCCGTTACATGCCAGACGTCCTTAAGCGTGTTCTTACGAGGCAGAGCCGGATATAGACCGATGAAAGTACATGGCGAGGAGGAGCCAACAGCAGAAGGGGTGTGCCAGCAGTAATGGGCCTCAGTCTTGTCTGAGAAGGCTTGAGCCTGATTTACCATGATAGTCCTCTCTCTGTGTTTTCCTCTTTATTGATTCCTCTGACATGCAGTCGCACAATAGTGCCGAACAGACAGAAAACGGAGAATCTGCCCGGCTAACTACAGCGGAGAGCGATTATGTAGCGACAGCTTAACGTACACTCTCATTAATGGAGCTTCTTGTAAATCGTTTGCTTTGATGGTGACTTTAGTAGAATTTAGTCCTAGGCTTTTTGAATTCCGCTTTCACGGATTCCATCTATTTTTTTTTTTTTTGTTCAGCCCCCCCCGCACATGTCCAGCATTGTTTCAAAAGGCGGCTTTTGTTTCCGCTTTTGGCCCCTCGATTTGTAGTAAAAACAGCATCAATAATTAATGATCCAATTAATAGTTTACACTGGTTTTTATTGAGCTGTCAGAGTGATGGAGAGCCTGCCGGTGGTGAACTCCGCCGGTGCCTGCACTCTTGCCTTTGCCCTGAATCAGCATTTCGTTGGGGCCGTGGAGTCGGGGCGAAGCGGCAGGGCCCGGCGCAGACTGCTGATGCGCACAATTTATGGCCGTGATGAGTTTCCTGCTCGCTGGGAGAAAAAAAAGAAAAATCACACACACACATACACACACACACACACAGTGCCTATAGCTGTGGGGTTCAGTGCCCGATCGTGCCACTGTTAATAAACCTCCCGGACAGAAACGAGGGCGTGGCTGGACCAGATTCAGTGTTGGATTGATAAAAACAATATCATCACATTCAGATATCCATAGGGTTGAATAGAAATATGTTTTATGCAGGCGTAAATTGGCCAGAATTTGTCGATACGATACGTATCCCGATACAGTTGCAACAATACGAGACATTGTGATACTGTAGTAACAAGGAAATATTTGTAATATTGTCGAGTACTTGACTCTGGTGTTGCAGAATTTACAGACCGCAAGACTCTTGACGAGGTCGTGACTGATTTAATTTGTTTTGAAACCGAAATATGTCCAAACGTCAGCTTTAAAAGCTGCTGGATTCGATTGTATCCTCTCGTTCTCAGTTATCTCTGGGACCTTGCGGGATCTTTCAGGTTGCCTTGAGCTGTGGAGGACGTAATGACTGACTCTAGTGGCTGGAAGTTTAATTGCAACACGAAAATAAACAAACGCGGATTATTTCAGAATCTTGCATCTTAATTTCAATTTTAAAAAATGCAATTATTTCATTTTAAACACACTTTATATAACTGATAACCATAATAAGAACTATGATAAAAATAAAATGTGGTTTTAAAACCGAATGTATACATACAGTATGCATGTATATATATATATATATGTATGTATGTATGTATACAGTATAAATATGTATGTATACAGTATATATGTACTGTATATGTATTTATACAGGATATATTTGTATATTTATATATATATGTTTATATATATGTATGTATGTATGTGTATATATGTATGTATGTGTATATATGTATGTATATACTGTATGTATGTATGTGTGTATACTTATTTATGTTAAAAAAAAAAATCATAGTAGTGTAGGTATCTGGAAAAAAAATTGCAATACATCGCTGTATCGATATTCTCTAACACCCCTACTCGAAAAAAAACAAAACAACTTTTGACTCGCATTAAAGGAGTGACTGCGACACTGATCCGTGCTCTGGTGTCCAGAGAGGAGCAGCTGGGCGGCAAAGTGGCTAATGACTGTTGTCAGCTGTTACTTAGAGGGCCGCAGAGGGCAAAGTCTGTCTGGGGACGCCCATAATGTTTTATCACCATTCATAAGTGTGTACAGTAAGTAGCTTTACCTCTACCCGAGACTGATGGATGTGTAGGGATAATAGAGGAGGAGGAAACCGATATGTGTGGCCCGGAGTGACCTTGGTACTCGTGTATTAAATCTAACTTTGAAGGTGACTTAAAATTCTTACAGTTTTATTCTGTGAAGCAGTGAAATAATGGCCATAAATGATTAATGATGTTTTAACACATTACTTACAAGTGTTTTTTTCTTTTTTTTAACTTTAAAATCAGGTCACTTTTTGGTTGATAAAAAGAGTCGTCTGTGTCAGTTGTTGTAAACTCCTATTCCTACTTCCATTCCTATTTGTTAGATATATATATATATATATATATTAGATTTTGGTTCCCTAGCTGTTCTTTTAAAGATGCTCTCCACTTCTTACTTTTTTGAGATTTTTTTTAAGTAACCATGAAGATAAAACCAATAACCTATGCAACAAGAACTGTTCCCTTGTTTTGTTAATTTGTACACATGTGGCAACAGAGGTTCCACGACGTTGCAGTTGCAATGTTTTGACACTGAGGGGAGCCAGAAACACCATTTTCAGTCTTACTTTTTGCTGCTTTATGTCTGGTCCATGTGGTCACTTTTGAAGGAAGATTTTAACCATTTTCTGTTTCAAATCTCCTGAAAATGAGAATCACAGTTAGGAAGAAAGATTTGCAATATTCCTTATAACATCGTATGTGTTCCAGTAGGAAAAAAACTCTTATATATAAATACTTATCCTCTAATAGTAGAAACAATTTCAAAAGCGCCTCCAAATAACTTCAAATAAATCACTTGTCATGTTTTATTGTGATGCTGCAACAACCCTGAAGATTCTAAGATGGAAAATGACTTAAACTAAGTTTAAATATAGTAAAATACCAAGAAACCTGGAATCCAACCAATTCTGGAAGCGTTGTGTACTGGAAACTGCCACCACTCTTTGTATCCATTTATTTTTACTCCTCATCTGTAGTGGATTTTTTTTAATACATTGTCTGAACTTACTCATAGTGGCTGTGAACAGGGAAGTGGTTAAATGGATTTGCCTTAGAAATAAAATTAAAAAATACTTTTCTATTAGTTGAAGATCGAGAACTAAAAAAAATTTAATTCACTTTATAAATGTTTCAAATTACAATACTTTTGTCGCCTGTAAAATCATTCACTGAAAACTTTACGTTGAATTTTATTGGATATTAAATATGAAAAAAAGATTAAATGAAACCAAAAATACAAACACTATGAAAGGATTATTGTATTATATGTGTAATGAGCCAAAATCTTCAGACATCCTTGAATTATTTCGTGTCGTCTGTTTGTGTCCAAATGCAATAATAACTTGACTAATGAAACTTCTCTACCATTGTCTATGCAAAAGCCAATATTATGTGACAGGCAAATAAATTATGCTGATCTTCTGTAAGTGCTTGTACATAATACACTGTAAATGTGGGTTGGTCGTCAAATTAGAAAAAAAAAGTTTTTTGTTTCGATTACAATATATGAGTCTACTTTTTGTTAGTATGTTTTAATATTTTAAAATATGTGTATTAGTTAATTTATTTATTTACTAGTGTTTATTTTTTATTACGTGGCAAAAAACATTTTCTTACATTTTTTTAAATAATTATTTATATAAGTTAAGATAAAAACTGAAATATTAAAAGATTGAACATAAAAAAGGATGTAATATAAAAAAAGTTAACAACTATGGTAATAACACAATAATACATTGTGACAGTATGTCACAATGTATTATTGTGAGAATTAGTGCAAAAATGAGTTTATATAAATTTAAAAAAACATACTGTATGTGTGCAGGTGGATTTTAAACAAGTTTTAAACATTAGGTAAGGTAAGGTATAACTTTATTGATCCCTCAGGAGGTCTCCTTCGGGAAATTGTTTTATCTATTCATCTGTAGTATGTAGTATGAATCTATTCATTTAGATCAGTTACTATAAGAGATTTAAAAATATATATATTAAAACATCATTAGTGTTTTATATACTGTAAGAATATAATAATAACATTATAACAAAAACCATGTAACACTTACTAGCAATTACAACAAAATACAGGTGTTGATGTAAGTAAGTAATATATATTTGTAGAGCGCTTTTCTAGACCAGGGTCACAAAGCGCTTCAATACAAAACCCAATAAAATATATACTTAAAAGGTCAAGACACCACGAGACAAATACAGGAGTCTCAGAAAATCAAGGAAAAGCCTTGTGATTTGGTTGTACTGGGATCTAAACTGGAGAGGGTGGATCTCGGCGCTGGAGCAGCACATGACTCGAGCGAAAGTGTGCGAAAGGTGTCGATCACTGTACGTTGTTTTTTTTTACCGATGTCTCCGTGTCGTGGTCTGTGCTGTCCTCACTGGCCCCTTTCGCTGTCCTCTCTCGTGTGTGCGCTCCCCCCTCACCTCCCCTCACCTTGCAGGAGATTTGGACGGCCACTGGTGGGACCATGCGTCTTGGCATAGCAGCGAGGCCTCCCCAATGTCTTTGGTGAGACATGTGGAGCCCTGCCCACCCCCTCTCTCTCTCTCTCTCTCTCTCTCTCCCTCTCTCCCCCCCGACCCGACCCGTCCCCCTTTGTCTCCCATCCGTCTGTCCAGTCTCTCCTCTCTCAAAAAGAACATCCTTTTCTTTCTCGTCATCTTCCATGGTTTCCTTCCGCCCTTATTTACACCTTTGCATGTTGTTTTTCTGTTCTTTCTGTTTTTTATCCCACACCTTGTAGGGGACAGTCAAAAGAAGGGAAAAAGAAAAACTATTGAGCAGACATTTATGTCCGAGCCGACACACACCTTATCTGAGAGGCAAAAGAAAATGGTGCGCTTTGGGGGACACTCATTTGAAGAGGACTTGGCATGGTGCGAGCCGCAGGTTAAAGACTCGGGAGTTGATACGTGCAGTAGCACAACCCTAAACGAGGAGCATAGCCATAGTGAGAAGGTACTGAGACTTATCTGGCCTGTTTTTTCTTACGTCACCCATTTTTTTAATTTTTTTAATTTCTCTTTGCTCTTTGTAAACCAAGTGGCGGTGAAAATGTTTCTTTTTTTTGGACTTCTCTTGCGATTTTCCTAAGATGGTTACTTTTCGGGGGTCCACCTTAAGACAGTCTTGTGGGGGACGCCCCTCTCTGCTTGCTACTTGCTGTTTGCACCCTCACCCCCCTCCCTACACTCCCCCCTCACTACACTTCTCTACAGTACTTGTAAAGCGATGACACACTCTTGTTTTTGTCACAAGAATGTGGGTCTTTTTTTTCTCTCCCACCCCCTACAGTCTTGCATGCACGTTATGTTGTGGTCCTTGCTCTGCACCGGTTGAATCGTAGCAACACATTAGCTCAGGCCGTCCCTCTCACTCTGCTACCCCCCCCCTACACCCCACAAGACAGACACTTTTCATCCATCCTTTTTTGTTTTTCTTCCACAATATCTAAACGCACACTAGCAGGGACTTATTTTGCACCTAAACATTTCTTTTTCCCTTCCACTGTCGCCTTTACTTTCTTTCTTCTCGTCCTCTCCTGTCTCTCTCTCTGTCATATCAGGACCTCGTATGTTCTTCTTCCACTGCTCTCCTCCTCCACTCAATGGTGTTTTTTCTGTGTGGTCAAGCACTCCCGGCGTTTCAGTTTGAGCCGGAGCTGCTTGTTTTTTTTTTCCCCAAGTGCACGGAGCGCTGCATGACACCCACTCAACCCTTTCACCGGACGGTTCACACAAACTCACAACAATACATAAAAACATTCTTTAAAAATAAAAAAAAGCAGCTTTTTGCTACTTTCTCTTGAGTTTGTGTGAACTATTTCCCCCCCTTGAGTAAACCTCACTATGAATTGTTAAGTATGCCGCAGAGCTGCACAATTTGAGCACCAACGTCTTTATTTTATTCACATTAATTCCAATTTAAAGTGTTTTAAACGAGGCCTGGTATTGAGGGGTTAAATGTTGAGTTAATGAAAATTGTTTGTAAACACAGTTAAGAGTGAAATTAAAGCCAAACTAATTTAATTAATCACTGATTTACAGTTTGTTTCATTTTTTATTCAATTAAATTAAGGGACTTCAAGAAAGAAAGTGATGGAATACACATATTTTAATAATTGATTTGATTTTTAAATGTGATTTTATTTCGTTTTTTTAAAGGTAAAAACAAAAGTTGGAATTTATTAAGTGCTATTACATTTTGAATTATGTAAAATTAATTTGTAAGGCTATGCCAAGAGATATATTACTATATATATTAATATTATTATTGTTGTTATTGTTGCTATACTGATTAGGTTGAAGAAAAAAATAAGTAGAATAATTTATTTTTAAAGTTTAATTAATCTTAAAAAACATTTAGACCATTGTTGTATGTTTTATTTTATCTATATATTTGTGTTTTTTTAATGTTTTATCCATAAATCAAAGGCTTTAACTTAATATTTAGCATGTTTTAGCATGTAGCAAACTAAACAGAAACCCTTCAAAGGTCATAAAAAATATATAAATAATATTATTATATTTAAATATATAATCATTTAATCTAATTGAATATGTGTATTAGTAAAATAATCTGTTAATTTACATTATTACATATTTTATAGTTTAATTATGTGGAAGAATTTTTTTTTTTGAAAATATATATATATATATATTATAAGATATAATAGGAAATTTGGATGCATTCAAATATTAAAGATACATATATATTAGATGAAATATAAAGTGCTCACTGGTTCACATTTATACATTTTAACTTTTGCTTGTTGTATCATACAATGCTAATGTAGCATACAATGCTAAATACCGAAAGTCTTATTCATTGTCAGCTCAAATTGTGCAGCAACGCTCTCACAGTTTCATCCATATCTGATGCAAGTGCGTTGTTTGCTAAACACGCGTGTTGTTGTTGTTGACCCGTAGCATCCGGTTACGTGGCAGCCGTCCAAAGATGGAGATCGACTTATCGGGAGAATTCTGCTCAACAAGCGGATGAAAGATGGAAGTGTGCCTCGAGACTCAGGAGCTTTGCTTGGTCTAAAGGTGAGGAAGAAAAATAAACAACTTCATAATCATATTACGTGGAGGTTGATGTCATTGGTGTGAAGTATTTGCAAATAGTCTTGAATTTATTTATTTACTAATCTTTCGACTGTTATAGTGTTGTCTGTAATGTTTACAGTGAAAAACTTTTTATCAAACTTTAATCTTTTTTAGTTAATTTAACAAAAAAAACATATACAATGCTTTAATTAATGATAATTTTATAATGCCACAAGATTGCCATTATAAAAATATTAATACAAGAAAATGGACGACGTAACATCATACATTTGTTTGAGGAAGCTACTACATATTGCTGTTCAAAGTAGAAAAAAATCTGACTTCATAATACATCAGTATGTGTGAATGGCTGTCAAAGCGCTTTGTGACCCTGGTCTAGAAAGGCGCTATATAAATAGAGATTATTATTATTATTATTATTACATATTTTTTAAATACAATCAAAAGTATGATGCAATATTTAAAATGAGGTGGGTTGAGGACATATTGTTACATCGTTTATACATTTAATATAAGATTCTCAGTTTAAATCAACAACAGAATTTATAAGTAAGCAAAAAGCAACAAGCATAAAAATAATATTTAATAAGGACAGATGTCGTTACAGTATATGTACAATAATAGTGGAAAGATCAATATATTTAATTGTTTCACAAACGCAAAAAAGTTATTTTATCCAGACACTTTTTGATATATAAAGAACCCTGCAGTGAAAATTCTGACCTGCTCTAGTAAAAGAACTTACATTTATGTGATACTTAAATCTTTTCACTGGCTGCCAGTTTCTTTCAGGATCATTTAAAAAATTCTGGTTCTTACTTTCAGATCTATTCATGGTCAGACTCCTCCTTACACCAGTGATCTGATCCAGACTTACACCCCAGCTCACTCTTTGAAAGGCGGTTCTTAATTCACTTTTCCAACAGTATAGCATTTTTTCAAAGTGGCTATTTGCGTGATGGTTGATATATAACATTTGAGCCTGGGATATCATTTAGCTCAAGATGCTTCAGCAGTTCTCCTACACTTGAACACATATTGAATTGTCCAATACTTTCAGTGACTTCTATCTGGGATATACAATGTGTTCATAAAGTGTACCGTACCTTCCCTCACTGTTAAAAGACACTGCTGAGTCCAGAGGAGCGTCGGGATCCATGAGGAGGAAAGATGGGAAAATCATTACTGATTGAATGAACCTCCTGAAATGGCATGTTTGTGTCGGCTCAGTGTATCTGTGCGATTCTGTCATCTCAGCAACCGAAGACCAACTCTGCAATCTGACGTCCATCGACCCCCCCCCACACACACCCTCCCTTCACCCGCTCTCCTGCTCTGTCCACTTACATAAAAGCCATTTCATTTAGCAGACTTCCCCCTAAGGTTCTTTTGTATGTTGGCGCCATTAAGAAGTATTTTTATTTATGTGAAGCCTTTAAAGGCTGAATGTTGACCTGCGGGGCCTCCATGGTGCAGCAGAGTGTGTCCTCAGGACAACTCATCTTTCTGGCTAGAGTACTATCTCAAAGGTCACCACAACAACAACATGGGCGATTGTCCGTCGGCTACGTAGGAATTTAAAGCCCGTGTTGACGATCCCTTCTTTCTCAGGTGGTGGGAGGCAAGATGACAGAGTCTGGTAGACTTTGCGCTTTCATCACCAAAGTGAGGAAAGGAAGTCTGGCGGACACTGTCGGACACCTCAGGCCAGGTAACTCTCTGTGGATGGATACTGTAGATACTGTAGATAGAAAGATACTGTAGATACTTTAGATGGATAGATACTGTAGATATTGTAGATACTGTAGATAGATAGATACTGTAGATATTGTAGATACTGTAGATAGATAGATACTGTAGATACTGTAGATAGATAGATACTTTAGATAGATAGATACTGTAGATATTGTAGATACTGTAGATATATAGATACTGTAGATACTTTAGATAGATAGATACTGTAGATACTGTAGATAGATAGATACTGTAGATATTGTAGATACTGTCTATAGATAGATACTGTAGGTGCTGTAGATACTGTAGATACTCTAGATACTGTAGATGGGTAAATACTGTAGATACTGTAGATAGATAAATACTGTAGATACTGTAGATAGATAAATACTTTAGTTACTGTAGATATAGATAGATAGAAAGATAGATAATGTAGATACTGTAGATAGATAGATAGATAGATAGATAGATAGATAGATAGGTATTATAGATACTGTAGATACTGTATATAGATAGATAGGTGTTATAGATACTGTAGATAGATAGATAGATAGATAGATAGATAGATAGATAGATAGATAGATAGATAGATAGATAGATAGATAGATAGATAGATAGATAGATAGATAGATAGATAGATAGATAGATAGATAGATAGATAGATAGATAGATAGATAGATAGATAGATAGATACTGTAGATAGATACTGTAGATAGATAGATAGAAACTGTAGATAGATACTGTAGATAGATAGATAGATAGATAGATAGATAGATAGATAGATAGATAGATAGATAGATAGATAGATAGATAGATAGATAGATAGATAGATAGATAGATAGATAGATAGATAGATAGATAGATAGATAGATAGATAGATAGATAGATAGATAGATAGATAGATAGATAGATAGATAGATAGATAGATAGATAGATAGATAGATAGATAGATAGATAGATAGATAGATAGATAGATAGATAGATAGATAGATAGATAGATAGATAGATAGATAGATAGATAGATAGATAGATAGATAGATAGATAGATAGATAGATAGATAGATAGATAGATAGATAGATAGATAGATAGATAGATAGATAGATAGATAGATAGATAGATAGATAGATAGATAGATAGATAGATAGATAGATAGATAGATAGATAGATACATAGATAGATACTGTAGATAGATACTGTAGATGGTTAAATAGATATTGCAGATACTGTAGATAGATAAATAGAGAGATAGAGAGATGGCATGGGATGGGATGTCTGTAGTTTATTAATAATATATATTTTTTAAGGTGACCAGGTGCTGGAGTGGAATGGGAAGCTTTTACAAGGAGCCACGTTTAAAGAAGTTTACAATATCATATTAGATTCTAAACCTGAGCCACAAGTGGAACTCGTGGTCTCTAGGCCTATAGGGTGAGTCCAAACACACACACTCAAGTTAAACCTGCCTTTAATCTTCAGGGTCAAGATGACCCAAAGGGGCCTGAAAACAACTTGACCCAGAGATAACACAATGGTTAACATCAAAGTCTGAACTTATTTTGAACTTTGTATTCCTGAGTTTTTAAAGTTTTTTTCCAGTCATTGAGTGTCTTCATCAATCGTTTTTAATTAAAAGCGCTTTTACAGACTCTTAAGAGTTAAGCAATAAAATTGCATACAATACATTAAAATAACATGTTACAGCAAAAATAAAAAAGTACAATTCCCATTTGTTCTAGTACAGATTGGAATTCCAATATTGAGATCCCAGTACAGTAGTAGGATTCCAATCTCTACTAGTACGGATTGTAATTCCAATCTGTACTAGTAGGATTCCAGATCTTACTGGATTCTATATATATTCTATATATATTCTATATGTATATATATATATATATATATATTATTTTTTTTATCCCACTATACATTAAAATCAATTGTTAAAATAAAACAACATAACACAATTGTATTGTTTTCTTATTTTCCAGAGATATTCCAAGGATACCAGACAGCACACATGCACAACTGGAATCAAGTCAGTGAAGAGAGACGAGGCCAAGATGTCACTTGAGTTCCCGTCTTAACTCCTCTCCTCCTCTTCTCCTGTCCACGTCAGGTTCAAGTTCTTTTGAGTCGCAGAAGATGGATCGTCCATCCATATCCGTCACGTCCCCCATGAGTCCCAGTATGCTGAGGGACGCCCCCCAGTACTTGTCAGGACAGCTCTCAGTAAGTTCACACCTCGGTGGAAACACCTGTAACGATGTCACGGCGGTTCAGAGACGTGTGACGGTGAAACTCTTATGTCTTTTATTGGATCAAATTTTACACACAATGGGATTCATCTGTTTAAAGAAAGTTTATTGATCTCTATGATCATTCCTTTGCAGCTTTTTAACATTTAACCGTTAACTAAATACCCTATTAATTACAGGTTTCTGACTTTGTTACCTGCTACTAGCAAATTTTAAGTCAATAAATTAAACGTCAAAAATTTAAAATTTGCCCTTACAGTTGTAGATCTGAATACAAAAAGAATATTCAATAGTTCTACACAAAAACTTAAGTTGAAATGGACTTACATCTGCGTCTTTATGGCCTTTTGTTTGAAAAAATGTGGGCAGTAATTCCTAAAATCCTCCTTAAATCTGAGTGAAGGCAACAAAACCCTCACTGTCTCGATCAATTCAGCTGGCACGCGTCCAACCCCGGCACACTGGGCCGGGCGATTGTGTTTCCGTGTGTTTGTACAAAATCCAATCCTGATAAATGGGGTAAAGGACTTGGTTTTTTAACACGGAGATACAACTTCCGGATGTAAGGGCCCACGAGGGATCGGTAGAGTATTCTCGTGATTCGTGGAGAATCCTGAAGTTTTCCAACTCTGTTAATGGACATGTTTAGCATTTAGCATGTTGGATTCATGAAGCTCTGTGGTGTCGTATGTTAACTGACCTGATGTTGGATTGAAAGTCAAGAAGCTGAGATGAAGTCAGCCACAAAACTCAGTTTTGTTTTTTAAATAGAACCGTTTTAATTTTATACTTTTGCATATCAACCAATTTGATCCATCCGTGGTTTAGTCCAAAGCCTTGCTTATTGGCAGTAACTGTAAAAGTACTTGGAGCATAAAACAGTACAGGATGGAAGGTAACAACTAATTTATGTGTCTAGACTAGGGGCGTAATAAAATAATTGAGAAACTTAAACATAGAAATATGTCAAGTAAAGGTTATTTGTAAATCTCCTTTCTAGACCAGGGTCACAAAGTACTTTAACAAACAAAAACAATACACAGTTAAAATATATACTTTAAAAGATCAAGACACATAAGACAAAGACAGGAGTCGCAGGAAATCTGTATCTATATTTATAAGAGCAATGTATAGATTTTTGTTTTCATTTTTTGCCTTTAAAATCAGATTAATTTTTCCATTCTAGTCATTTGATTGTTTAAATTTAAATGATAAAATAATAATAATAACAATCATGCAAATAATCAGTCCGTTGCAATACACCTTCATTTCCGGTATCTGAAAATCTTTGAGATCTAGTTGATGACTGAGGACAAGAGGATACAATCGACTCCAGCAGCTTTTAAAGCTGATGTTTGGGAATATTTTGGTTTAAAAACAAATAAAAGCAGTTACGACTTCAGCGAGAGTTATGTGGTCTGTAAATTCTGCAACACCAAAATCAAGTACTCTGACAATAGTACAAATATATCCTTGTTCCTACAGTATCACTATTTATCATAATATATCTTATTGATTCCCCTGTATCATGAAACGTATCAGATTCTTGCCAATACACACCCCTAGTCTTGACTATAGGTATGGATCCAACTTAACCCTTGTGAGGCCCAAAAAATAAAGGTCAACGACCTCCACCACTGTATATGTATTTCTGGAAGCCATAGATGTCGTTCACCTTGACCCAGAGACAACACAAGGGGAATTAAATTTTCTGTTTTTAGCTAGCCTGAGCTAATATAAGCTAATGTAAGGATGCAACTGAACAGATATTTGGTGGGTTATCAGTCCTTTAAAGGTAGGAGAACAATCATGTTTGATAAGAATAACATTACTAGTGGTTCAGACAGAGCTGGATGAAGTGGCCGGTTTAACGAAGAGTGTTCAAACGATGTGTGTTGTCTAAGAACTGAATCGTGTTAAAGAATACATTATACAATGAAGTTTGAAATTGTAAAAAAAAAGTATGTTGTGGCTTCCCTGCAACAAAACGTTGATGTTGTTGTAGTAAAACTGTATTGTGAGTCCCTTGTTGTTTTGTGGGTTTTTGGTTTTATTGCATTATTTTTTTTCCTTCCTTTTTTGCAATTTAATTTTGCTTACCCAGAGCCAAAGCCTTAGTAGAAGAACAACGCCTTTTGCCCCTAGGGTCCAGGTAATGGGCCCTTTCTGCAGGGCACAATCTCTATTTGGTCTTTGCTCATTGACTGTTGACTGGCCTTTTTACTTTTCATTTCCATACGTTGGGAAATGCATTTTCCAGGGAAACTCCTGCCTCAAGTTTTCCTCTCAGTGCTGTGCATTTTGTCATTTTTCTTCTCTTTGATTTCCCGATTCTACGATGAGTTCTTTAATCGCTTGTTTTAACCCATTCTCGTCATTCTGCCGAGCATGCCCAACTAATACGACACACACTTGTCAACGACACTCTTGACACTTATTCTGGGTCAGCAGGACACGAGTGTGTATTTCTTAGTGTTTTAGTAACAGGTCCCTGAGCTTTTAACACTCAAAAACTCTACTTGTTTTGATGCTTCAATTTGAAACGATAATACTTGTTTTCCATGTCCAAAACTAGTTTTATTTCAGTTATTTGCAAGTCAAAGTGAAGGATGCTATATGTTTTTATTTCTCCATATATGTTTATTGATAATATATACACGTATATGTCACAGTACAGATTGGAATCCTACTAGTCATCCAATCTGTACTTTGAAATATACATTTGCATTACAGTGATTTTAGTCTTTTAAACAAACAAACTACGAAAATGTTAGGTAAAGGCTTTTGATAAAACAGCGGTGATAGAAAGAATAACTATGTGGGATAAATTATAAAAATATAACAACAAAAAAGGACAACATAAAACCTAAACAACAATCAAATTTAAGTAAAACCTTGTCTATTAAACTGAAAAAAATGGCAGTCAAGAATGAATCAATTCTATACCAATTTATTCCAGATTCATGCTAATGTATTATTGAAGCAGAAGAAAGTCTAATAATTAAAAATACACAATCATTGTCATCATCTCAGAGTATCTAATTCATTTGTATCCTTTAGAAAATTAACTGTAATGCAACATTTAAATCTCTTACCTTTACAAGTAGTATTTATTTTAAATAATACATTTTCAAATATTGTGAAGCGTAATCTACTTGAATCAGTTTGAGCCTAAAACGAATGAATGTTAGTCAAATATTTGCTTGATATGGACCAACATACACCGTATGAACTTAATGTTAATGTAATATTTCTTAATATCATAACCTGAACTCTGTATTTTGTTCTCTTTGGTGGACGACAGGATTAGACGCCGTAGACCTGCCTTGAATGCTCTTGCATGATTAGCAGCTACTTCTAACAGCGCTGAACCCTTTCATGATCACATTTCAAGTATGGACAAAAAACTTAGAAGACTTTTCATTTACCTACCTGGAGAAACCTGTCTCTGCTCTTCTAAGTATTTTCTTTTCTTTCGTCCATACTTCCCTTCGAACTGATCTCGCTCAGCATGTCCGATGATATTTCAGCCTAAAGATATCTTTGACAGCATTATCACTGGTACCTGCTACGATTCAAACCAAAACTATATACATTTTAATGATTGGCCTTTTGGGATTGTTGTACAGGGAAAGTGATCATGAAAACAAAGATGTGTGAAGTTGCACAAAAACTATTGTAACTGTGCAAAGGTTTTTTTTAGTACTTGTTTTGTCCATTTGAACGAAGAAAAACGACACTTCAATCAAACCCCATTGACATTGAGCTTGTAAAATAGTTCAAAGATGTTAGTGCACCCCCTCTGGTCAGGAATGGTATTGAGGATAAGTGCATCCACATGAGGTCTCTAAAGATCGTGGCCCAAAATGTTTAGCTTTAAGTGCTAGATTGACCTTCCGTACCAGTTCAGGGGTCGGAGATTTGTTCAAAGAAATTTCCCTGATTGTACTTTAAAGAGTATTTACATCCCTGTTAAAACCTTTGCACAGCTATGTTCATACAACACAGTGTAAAGTTCTGTATTAACACAAATACAATCAGGTCTTACCTCAGACTATGGAATACAGACGAGTCAAGTTTCCACGAAGCATGAGACAAAACCATCGGTAGTTCTTCGAGGGGTGAATGCAGGAGAAAACGCTGCCTTGTTGTGAAGTCGACCAATCCGACTTCAGAGTGTATAGTTTTCTCCTCCATTTTCTCTCTCGCTGCCTTTTTTTTTGTTTAATGCTCGTCATTCAGGATGCCTTTGCCTCTCCTCTGCTCCGACAGGTCAAACTATGGTACGATAAAGTGGGTCACCAGCTAATCGTAACCATCCTGGGCGCCAAGGACCTGCCACCCAGGGAAGACAGTCGACCCAGGAATCCTTATGTCAAAATCTACTTCCTTCCTGATAGAAGGTAAGAGGAGGAGAAGATAGCAACTATCAAGGTTTTGTCATTGTTGTTTGGAATGTCACCTGATACATACTTTGATGAGTTGAATAGCTGTTGTATATATTATATAGGCCAGTATACAACTACAGTGCCTGCTAGGTGCGACAGGAGACTTCGATCAACCTTATCTATAGGCCTCTATCTCTACCTTTTATTTTACGTCAGTACACATGAGATAATTGACAATTAAATATATTTACAGATAAATGTAGTGGCTTCTTTTTAGTTAAAAAAAAAGAAAGAAGATGTATAGTACGGATTGTTATGTCATCCATTTTCTTGACGATTTAACAATAAAAAATAAAAAATATATGTCTTCAGAAAATTGTTTAGGGTTGTATGGAATTACCAGAAGTATCCAAATATGTAATGGTTGAATTGAACCTTTAAAATATTGAAACTGTTTCGATTGAAATGAAAATAAATAAATACATTTAGGAAAATAATATTATATCAAAATCTGTATAATAGTTTCCGCATGATCGGCTGTAAGTTGGATCAAGTAGCTCGGTACTCTTTTGGAATTTTCTGGTATTATTATACCAGTAATTATTTTCATTGAATTTAAAGAATTTGATTTAAAAATATTTAAATTGGAAAAAGTGTGTTTTAACTACTCGGACTACAATTGAAAAAAAAACCCTCCATTAATTCAATATTTTTTCAATTTATTTAATTAAATACCCCCAGCACACACCAAAACATATATATAAGAATTATCTAAATAAATGATTAAATATGATTAAATAAAAACATATTCAGTTTTCCAATAAGGAATTTAAAATATTTAAAAGAACAATATTTTAATGAGAAAAATTTAAGTTTCAACATTGAGTTGTTTGATTACTGACAGTTGTGTACCATATTAACAAAATAATAAAATAATCACAGCCTTCTGTACTAAGTAGGGAGCACGTTATACACGTTTATGAAGCGGTGATATGTAGCATTGAAACTTGACGATGATCGAAAAAATGCATCATGGGATTTTTTGGAAGCTACAGCGATAGAAAAAAGGACATTTTAAACCCAGAAATAGTTAATTTACTGCACCTTTAACTACTAGTTGCTCCTAGCTTCAGTATATTTCAGAATATTGTATCACTTTCCTTCCCAGCATGCACCTGTGATCGTGCCTGTGACGTTTATTTGTTGTGTTCGTGGCTCTTCCCTGTCGTGATAGTAAATAAAAACAGTTTGAATTATTGTTCCACCAGCGACAAAAGCAAGAGGAGAACAAAAACGGTAAAGAAATCCTTAGAGCCCAAATGGAACCAGACCTTTATGTATTCCCCGGTGCACCGGCGGGAGTTCCGGGAGCGCATGCTGGAAATCACGTTGTGGGACCAAGCCAGGGTGAGGGAAGAAGAGAGCGAGTTCCTGGGGGAGGTAAGAGAGACGCGACACTTTTCCCGGATCCTAGAGAAACTCCCGCTCTGGTTTCAAAAGATGCTTTGAATGACCAGCGTCTTCTTAGCTCAGCGGCAGCCGGACTTCAACCTTTTAACCCTTTGACGGCAGATCCTGATCGAGCTGGAGACGGCCCTCCTGGACGACGAGCCTCACTGGTACAAGCTGCAGACCCACGACGTGTCGTCCATCCCACTTCCACGAGCGTCGCCCAACACTCAGCGCAGGCAGCTACACGGGGAGAGTCCCACGCGGCGGTTACAGAGTAAGTTGCATATATTATTGCTTTAAACCTAAAGTACATTATCTTTAACTGGGAACAAAATATTTTCTGAAAATATTTGTAAATATTCCGAACCACTTCCTATTGTTTTCCCAAAGATAAATAAATGCTATAATGCAATTTGGACTTAGATTTTATTTATATAATCCATTTCATACAGTTATTACATAAAAGCCATCGAAGACAAAACAAGGCTAAAACTAAAAGAAAATAGATTTAACTGCATATTCTCATGTTCATGTGCTTTTTTTGTTTTTGTTACTTTTTGAAACAAACGTTACTGCCTTTTGTCTGTGATTCACTCGTTGTTGAGTTTTTTTTCTTTTCTCCAATATATTCTCACTTAAACTGTGTCTTGAGATAACTTTGTTGATGATATGATACTTTAAATAAAATAAAGTTGATTGAAAAAAACAACCAATAAAAACATTTCTTATATAAACATAAACTATAACTAAAGACTATAAAAGTTATTTAACCTACACTAATAACAATTAATTTGAAATTTCGAAAAGAATAAATATAATACCATAATAACGATATATGTTTTTTCTTATTTTTACCATTTATTCATTTTTATAAATAAACTTAAATACATGATGGCTTGATTTGAAACTCACTGATCATCTTAACCATGATGGCTGCTTTATTTGTATTGTTTTAATCAGGAAACTTATTCTAGAAACGTTTTTTAAAATCTAAGTTGCATCAACCATGTTACTTTTGCTTTTGCAGACAAAGGTCCATATTCACAAAACTCAGGTAAAAACTGGACAGACTTTGACAAACCCAGAGTGTGTGCATCTCCTCTCACCCTCTGACCTCAGGTTCTTTCTCCCTCTGCGTGATGAAGCTGGATTGAAACTACAAAAGCACATTAGAGATTTGATTTTCCTCCCGTTTTCTCCCCTTCTCCCCTCATGTTTAACAACCACAGTCTTGCAGCTCTCCTTTTCAACTTCTCCCATGTGTTGTTTTCGTGTCCGTGCTTTTGTTAAGATTGTCCTAAGACATCTTTTCTGTGTGTTAAACTAAAGAGTAGGAGGTATAAAGGTGAAGAAATTATGTATTTTGTGTCGATGTACACTTTAGCATTATTAAACCAAAACAAGCGCATTTTTCTTCTTCTCAGTTTCTTTTTCTGTGTCTCTTTCCTTGAAGGATCCCAGCGGATTAGTGACAGCGAAATCTCAGACTATGATTGTGAAGATGGTGTCGGAGTAATAACAGGTAATGGACTTGTTTTGAGTTTGTTTTCTGTGATTTAAAGGCCATTCCCAAAGAATCCTTGTAATGTTCACTAAAAATAGGAAGGGAACTTTAAGAAGAAGTTTGTCTCTTTGAAAATCAGAATAACATGGATGACTCTACAAACGTTTGTAGACATTTGTGCATCTTTTAGCTATCTTAGGAAGAATCAATAATATATCATGTGGCCTCTTTGTAAATATTGGGCTCTTATGAGAAGCCAACTAGTTTTTCTTATTGTCATTAAGTGTCATTTAGACCCAAAAGAAAGAGAAAGAGAACAAATATTGTGGGCCTATTAAGGCCTGCAAAGTAAATGTATATGGCCCACTGGATAGTTTGCTTACGGTGACCTAAAGAGGGGCCGGAGATCATTAAAGTCAACAAGTACATAGAGACTTCCAGTCAGAGTGATACAAATGTAAACAGTTTGGTAATTACACATTGTATTTGTTGTAGTTTGCCATCCCTGTTATAGAAGATTTAAGTTTCATCCTCTTTTACTCCATGTAATTCAAATATTGATTACCACCTAAAGAACGGACTTAAACAAGAGTCACTTTTACAAAATGCACTTACAGATGAGATGAAATCTGGTTGGTGTGAATCTAAATGTCAATGCTCTGAGGTGCCATATTAGCAGCGAGAGAACTGCTGCCCGTGCTTTCGTCTGCCTCTGCAAAGAAACTTGCTGTAGTGCTGCGCTCGCTGAGACGCTGTCAGCACGCCTACGCTGCACATCAGAGGCCGAGCTGTTACCAGCCGGAGAAGGAAAAAAAAAAAGTGAAAAGCGCTTGGAAGCGAAAAATATTAACCTCCAGAGATGCTGGAATACTGCGAGGTTTTTTAAAAGCAAGGACGCGTCCACATTGTATCCTCACAAGCAAGATGCTCAATTATGACTTTATTTTCATTTAGATGATAACTTTTATTAAGTATTGTTCACTTGTTTTTAATTAATAATCATTTATGTTCTTAAGTGCAAGAAGTGAACTGATTAATTAACCTAAAATTAACATTTTGTGACGATAATATTGGACTTTAAGTAGTAGACCAGGGTCACAAAGCACTTAAACAATACAGTTAAAATATATACTCTTAAAGGTCAAGAGACATAAGACAAACACAGGAGTCCCAGAAAATCAGGGAAAGGCACAAATAAAAATGTCTTAAGATGTTTCTTGAAGGAGTCAGTAGATCATCAAACACAGAGAGAGAGGAAGATCGTTCCAAAGCTTAGGAGCAACAGTCTGGAAGGATTTCTCTCCTCTGGTCCAGAAGTGTGTTCAGGAACCATCAGTAGATTCTGATCCACAGACCTCAGAGCCCGAGCTGGGGTGTAAGTCTGGATCATATCACTGATGTAAGGTCTGACCATGAATAGATCTGAAAGTAAGAATTTTAAAATTGATCCTTAAAGAAACTGGCAGCCAGTGAAGAGATTTAAGGATCGGAGAAATGTGAGTTCTTCTATAGAGCGGGTTAGAATTCTTGCTGCAGAGTTTTGTATTAACTGCAGGTGAGACAGATCCTTCTTGTTTAGACACAAAAAATGTAAAATATATATTATTTATAGATATGTAAAAAATAAAGCAGATCGATGGTCTTTGGCACATAATACTCAAAGCACGGGGGCCAAATCTGGTCCGCCAACTCTTTTTTATGTGGCCTGCAAGAGCTCTAAAATAAAAAGTAAGCTAAACAAAAAAAAAGTCAATACTGAGTCAGTTTGCCAGCATCGTCATCCTGTTTAACAGATATGAGAGATGAAAAAAAACTGACCATAAATAATCTCAAGTAAACCACATAGAGGCTGAAACTATGATGTTTGAAGGAAAAAAAATATTCAGCGATTATGTAATTTGAGATTATCTCCCCTAGTTTATGGTCTTGTCTCGGTCTCACCTTTCAGTTCCTACTGTCTCTTGTTGTATTAGAGACAATAAAAAAAATAAACATGACATTCTCTTGGAAGAAGAAGAAATAGAAATTTGAAAAATTGTTTTAAATGTTTATATCGATGGATCCTATTTTTCTGCCAACAAGCCATTATTGTATGTTACAAATATGAGACAAGAAGCAGAGTAACTATTGACTATTAGTGCAAAGATGGCCGACTCCTACACCAAATATGAGAAAATATATATATTTTTTAATTGATTTTAAAACAAGCATTGAATCAACACAGGTAAGTGTAAGGACGGCTAAGGACTAATACAATTATCAGCAAAACAAACTTTTATTAATTTAACTTAACTGAATTTAACTGAATAAACTGATTTCTTTGAATCATCTTGTACAGATATTTTATTTTTTCCTCGTTTCATTTTGTTTTTACCGAATCTAAAAGCACAAATTCACGACTCGGGCTCATAATCAAGATCGATTCTCAACATGTAATAGATTTATTACAGCAATCTTACCCCTTTAGAAAATGGCTCTTCATAATATGAATTTGTCACATTTCCCTGTCATTAGTTTTAATTAGTCGCACCTTACTTTCCATTCCAACTTTCTGACTCGTTTCAAAATCCTATCCACTCTATTGAATACCAATCAAGGCTAATAGAGCCGAGCATCGACGCGCTGACCGTGTCCGATTAATCGTTAATGAACTCCTTCACGTTCAGCCGACTTGGCTTTTGAGGGGTTGGGGGTACATTTATGTTTTTAGACCATTTTCAAGTCGAGCGAGTCGCACCTGTAAGTGCGGACGTCATGTGCAGAAATCGACGACTCAGCCCGTGACATTTAGATATTAGGGGTAAAAAAACATCAGCCGGATCAGCATCTTTTGGTTCGAAGTAACACTTTATGAAGAGACTATGGGGGTCTTTATTAAAGGATCATCAGGATTTTAACGTCTGCTACAACCAAAGGTACATATGTTTGAACAGATGTAACAATTTGTGACCCTGGTCTGGAAAAGCGCTATATAAATAAATATTACTTACTTACTTACTTACAATGAGAAACAACTTGAATTAAAAAGCTGATGCCTAGACTTGGTTTTGATGATATCGACATAAGTTTCCTGACAAGTGCATTTAGGTATTCCATGTTTTCACAGTACTCTTTTGTCCAACTGCTTTATAAAGATTTTTCTGGGGTAGCAGCAAAGTTTACTAGATGACTAATGCAATGAAAAATTAGGTTTTATTATTATTTTAATTGTAGTTGGAGAGAGAACCGTCTTTTCTCAGCTCTCAGACTCTCAGGGTGTCGGATTTACCTGCAGGTGGGAAACGTTTCAGGCAGATTTATAGTATTCACGCTCCAGTAGCGAAGAATCGCTCGAGGAAATTGTATGGATGACCTTTTTTCTTAAAGGTCTTGATCCTAATTTTGGCTTTTTCTTCCTCGAAAACTCTCTTAATGGTATCAATACGGATCCGAACAACCTTGCAGGAGCTGCTGTGTTAGTGGCAAACGATCAGTGAATAATTTCTTTTTACATATACAAAAAAGGACAACATATTCTTTTGTTTTTTTTAAACAAGAGAAAAAAAGGATCCAGTTGTTTTATTGTTTATTTATCTAAATTGTTTTAAAAACAACATTTTATTGTGTGTTTATTGAATATTATGTGAAGTTTGTATGTAATGAAGCTCTCTAAATTGTCAGTAGTTTTTGAGTGGGTCCTGTTGCCCCACGCCTCTCGCCCTGAGCAGCTGGGACTTGCCTCCAGCCTCCATCGAAAATGCATCTTTTGACTTGTGTGTTTTTTGTTCCTCACAGACTACCGGTCGAACGGCAGAGACTTCCAGAGCTCGACGTTGTCGGTCCCGGAGCAGGTGATGTCTTCGAACCACTGCTCCCGGTCGGCGGACATCAACAGAGCCCGGTCGCGCTCCCCCAGCGTCCCGCCTCCCTCCAGGTAACTACACATCAGGACGACGGATCAATACCTGGAGTCTCTTATGAACATATTAGGGGTGTTAACAGTCTTTCGTTTCAAATCTGCTACGATTACATCAGGGAGTAACTAGGATAAAAGTATGCTTGAACTGATGCAGCGTGAAATCAAAATAGATAAATGTTCATGTTGATATCGTGACTTGTAAAGACGCCGGCGTTTAAGATAAGATAAGAAACATCTGGACTTCCAGTAAGATCAAAACTCAAAGGCTGGGAATTCAATGATGGTGATTAACAAAGATAAGAGATTATTAATAATAATACATCATGGTTTTCAGATACTTTTTGGAAACACAAAGATGCTTTACAATAAAAAAAAGGACAAGACAAAAGGCTGTTGAAATTAAATTATTTTAAGATTTTGGCTCCTTATATAAGATATGTAGATAAATGGGTAGACTTTTAAGATAAGAGCCAAATATTTGTTTACTGGGAAATATTTTGAAATAAAATGTTTATATTATGTTATATAATAATGGGTTTTTTTTTAGGTCACACATATTTTATTTTATTTTCATATTTATTTGATAACATTTTTTAAAAAAGTCAGTTTTTCTATCTAGGACATGAATTATTTACCCCCCAAAAAGTATCTAAGTATCTCAAGCAACTAAAAGTCCAACATGAGCAAATATTAATAAATGATAAAATCCAAAAAATAATAATTTTAAATGATAGAAAAAGAAGATTTTTAGATTCAAGATTCAAAGCGTTTATTGTCATAGGTACTACGTACCATGAAATTCTTACTTTGTACCCCCAACAAAAGTGCACAGTAAAAATAAACATATATATATATATCTATATGTATACATACACATATAAATAACTATATATACATTTGAAAGAATAAAAATCTAAAAAAAAACAGAGCAACAAAAGTACAAGTAGTGCAAATTTAGGATTCATTTAATCTTGAAAATGTTCTCCATAGTAATTGTACTATATTGTTTCACCCCTAATATGTCAAGTGTTCCACATGATTCAATACACAGTCAATCATTTTTCAACAGAGGAAAGTTTATATTTTTACTGTAAATAAAGTGAGGGGGGTGACCAAAGTCCACTTCTGTCACGCAGCAGAAGTCTGGACCCAACCTTTGAGCTTAGGCCTTCTCTGTACAGCTCCTTCACTAAAGTGCAGCGCCACAGCGTGTCCGAAGACTGGCACGAGAGGTACACGCCGGCTTGTGTCGGGGGGTTCGCTGCATGCACGAAACGTGGCCAATGCCGGCGCCGGAGCTGATGTTGTTTCGACGTGCGCAGGAGCTGATGCACGCTTCGACTTGTCGTGTGAATGCTTCCATCGTCTGTCCGGCTTTTTTTTGTGAGCGGCTTCATCGCGGGGCCCCCGATATATATATATATATAAAAAGTGACCCCCACCACCCTCGATTCCATCACGTTAAACCGCGGATCTACAGAGAATACAAAAAAAAAACAACAACACCGTTTTGGTTTTTCAGCCCCTTTTTCCAGGAAGTCCCTGGAGGAGGAAGTGGTCAGTTTCCTTCATCAGCAGTTATTTCCAGAGAATGTTGTGCCTTGGCACTGACGCCGGCTTCCAATTAACTTTATTTGATATTTCTCCAGCTAAATCAGTGTCAGATGCGGAGCTGCACTTATCTAAATTGTGGAGGACAGTGCTGCGACTGCAGCTGCCATAATTAACAACAGGCCAAGTTATCGAAATGTTTTTTTACGATTTGGGAAACTGTTGAAAATGACACAGGAAATGAGTCGACTGAAGACCTTTTTTTTTTTCTGAGGACGATGAATGCTCTGAAGTAGTCAATTACCATTAATACTTCTTTAATATCGGCATTAGTCCGCCGTCGCCGCGGTAGCTTCAGCGTCGATCTGAGTCATTAGGCGGTGACGTCGTTCACACGATCGACACTGATCGTCTTGTCTTCCTGCCGGTTCCGTCCGACCCGAACAGATGGTTCATCACTCGCTCGTCTCATGACTCTCTAGGACTTCCCAGCAGGCTCTCTTGTGGACACCGGCCGTTCTCTGATCCCTTGGCATGAACGACCGAACAAATGTTCTTTCGTTTTTCGACTGTTTTTTTATCTCTGCGGGATTTGATGAAGTCAATAGACACATGAACGCTGTAGAAAATGACCTTTTCATGCAACAATATCGAGTGACTGATTTATGATAAGGCCCCTCTAAATGAAAGCATGTATTGCATTTGATATACAAGTTAAGTTAGTTACCATCTTAAGCAGAAGCAAAGTATTTGGAACACAACGGATCACTTCAGTGATAAGAGCAAATATAGTCTAAATGGTACTATTTACCATCATTGGAGTCGAGAAATAAACAAAATGAATAACACAAATGTTAAGGGGATGTCAGTTAGGATAAGCATTTTAAGGTAAGGGGTTAAGTTTGTGTTATGGTTTTGGTTAGGAGTTAAGGTTAGGGTTATTATTATGGTTAAGGGTTAGAATAGGGGGTTAGGGTTTGTAGTAGGGTTAAGTTTAAAAGGATAGGGTTTGGGTGAGGGGGTTAGATAAAGATTAGGGGTTTGAGTTAGGGATTGGATTAGGGTTAGGGTTAGGGTTTGTTCTAGGGTTAGATCTAGGGTTAGGGTTTGTTCTAGGGTTAAATTTAGGGTAAGGGTTTGTTCTAGGGTAAGATCTAGGGTTAGGGTTTGTTCTAGGGTTAGATCTAGGGTTAGGGTTTGTTCTAGGGTTAAATTTAGGGTAAGGGTTTGTTCTAGGGTTAGATCTAGGGTTAGGGTTTGTTCTAGAGTTAGATCTAGGGTTAGGGTTTGTTCTAGGGTTAAATTTAGGGTAAGGGTTTGTTCTAGAGTTAGATCTAGGGTTAGGGTTTGTTCTAGGGTTAGATCTAGGGTTAGGGTTTGTTCTAGGGTTAGGTTTTAGGGGTTGATGTCACTACGGTACAAACACACAGACACATAACAAATGTTGTATTAAGAAAGACAGGAATCGCCCGTCTTTTAACCACAACACTTGTAAACTGTTGCCGTACACCTTTAGAACATAATAAACACTTTGTTTTAGTTGTGTTTAGAGGCTAAACCAGGTATTCTTGTCCTTTACATGGCCGTTGTAAAAGCTAATCACACATATGAATGACTCTGTGTTACACTAGGACAGGTCACGTGATCTAACACCTTCAATGTACATGCAAACATACTGCCGTGTGCCTTTTCATCAGACTTTTCCTCCTCAGTCCGGCCTCCATGTCCCCCTCATCCATCTCCTCATGCAGCCGTCCATCTTCAGTCCTCTTCCCCCCCCCCCCTCTGTCTCTGTTTCTTCCTGGTCCTCATCATAGCTCCATCTGTCTTCTCTCCTTCCTCCATGTGGTCGCAGCCATTTTCTCACCCTACCTCGAACCAGATACCATCAGCCATTTGTTGATCCTCAGACGGACCCCAGGTAGACCGAAGCATGCATGAAGCCCCCATCCTCACCCCCACCACCACCACTTCTTCACCAACTGTTCATTTTGACACAGCAGCACCACTTTTTTCTCACGACAGTTGGTTATTAAAAACAAGACGTAAAAATGAAATCATGAATCTTATTTTTTACTTCTGGTTAATAACCTCCTGGTAAATAACTTAAGTTAGTCTGTGATTTATAAATATACTTTGAAATCAACCCAGAAAAAAATCGACTGTGATCTCTTATGGGTTTTGATGAAGCTTTTATTTTCAAATAAAAATAACCCTGTTCTTTTCCTGAAACTGCTCAGGTTTTTAAAAAATTAAATTGATCAAAATTAAAGGATAAATGTTATATTTTTGGACACGAAAAGGAATGTCAATAAACTGGAAAAAAATATTGGCGTCCCACTGTTGGCTTGGAGTGATGTCACACCTATGAAAGGGATGTTCAATTTAAACACCTTTTATTTTTAAGAAATCTTGATTATTAAAACAGAAAAAACGGACTCATCGCAAGCGCTTTGACTCTGACAGACGTTTCCTCTCCACCCTTGAAAGGCACCTAAGTGTCTATTAAATTGTTCTAGGACCTCTATTATACTCATCAGTATGTTTCTTTTTACACAAAACTCTCATTTAATAAAGATACTTACATTAGAAAATACACTTAAAGTGCTCCGTTTTATCTGAGATGAAATCTCGTCCAAGCAACCACGCCCACTCTGCTCTGATTGGTCACTTAAACACAAGTTGCATTCAAGGACTCTCGTAAATTTCCAACTCACACCTAAAACTCCCGTTTTGTACATTAAAAACTAATATTAAAAATAAGGTTTGCTGCTTAATGTACACATTACAAAAACACCTAAAGGCAGAAGTAGTTCTCACCATGTTTACAAAGATATTTATTTTGTTTCACGATTAACATGTAGGTTCTTAACTGATTTAGGGCTTCTAGGGGAGGACACTTGCACCAGTGTGACATCAGAATGTATAATTTAAACCGTAATCTCGTTTGTCGAGATTTCAGACGATGCCTTGTTCGCTTTTGTGTGTCAATAACGGACCAAAGTTGTGATATTTTTCGCCAGCCGCAACCACCGTGTGTACCCCATCTGCAGAGAGGAAGCAGTCAGGTTACTGCGTTCCACTCGGATGGCCCGAGCCCACTCCGAGGGCGCCTACTCCTCCGACTATGACTACGAGAGGTATTGACATGCACCGACGTGTTGTTCGTGCATCCACCGTCCTGCAGAAGTCGTCCCCTCTCGTCCATGTTTTTTTTGATTTTTTAAGTGATGGCAGAAAACGATATCCGGCTCCATATCGGTTTCTGGTACCAAATCATCACTGCTCTGGAGTTGTGTAGCACACAACCGCCTCTTGTTTTCGGTGTGTTGAGGCTCAGAGCTTGTTTGTGTTGCTGGTGTCGGCTATCTGTCTCCGTGATGTCGATGTTCATGTCCCCCAACGTGGATCGTAACAGCCAGTGGTGTGTGTGTTTATCGGTGTTGTGCTTCTGCCGGGAAGCTAAAGAAGCTGCACAAATCACACACTGCATAGTAGCTTTTAATAGTAGTTATAGTTACTAAACTGATCATCATATTTCATAACAAAGCGGAAATTGAAACATTATTCAGACGACACAACCTTAAAAAAAATATATAGTATAATATATATAAAATATACCTTATTTTAGTTTTAATATTAAAATATTTTGGTCGGGATAGAAACATAAAATAAAATAAAAAAACAAACAGATAATTACTTTTTGTTTTGTTAGTTACATTGTTTTAATATAATAAGACATATAAATACAACTTAGTTTAGAGTATGTTAAAGTAAAGGTAAAACATTTCAAAGATAACAATATGATATTGGAAGATAGTTCTAAGAATTTAATTGTTAAAGGGATAGACATTATTAAATTAAACGTTTAAAACGTTCTACGTGTGTATTGTCAATACGATACGTTTCACGATACAGGGACGACAATAAGATATGTAGTGATACTGTCATAACAAATATATATTTTGATATTGTCGAGTACTTGACTCTGGTCTTGTAGAATCTACAGACCATTTGACTCTCGACAAAGTAGTAACTGCTTTAATTAGTTTTGAAACCATAATATACAGCTTTAAAAGCTGCTGGATGTAAACTGTATCCTCTCATCCTCAGTCATTACTGGGCTCTTGCAGGATTTTCATTGTTCATTAAGCTGCGGAGAGCGTAACGTCTGCTGCCATCTAATGGCGGGAAGTTTAATTGCGATTAAAAGTGAACAAACGCTATGAATATTTTATATATTGAACTTAAACAATAAAATCACTATGGTAAAAATAAAATATCACTTGACAGCCGACAAAAAAAAGATACAGTTCTGTTTTAAAACTATTAAATATACTACAAAAGCTAACTATGTCTAAAAAAAAGTATGATTGGGAAGTTCATATGGGTTAAAAAAATATGTTGACCCTGATAAAAACGTTGTATTTGAATCCTTAGAACCAACAAATCCCCCGAAAAACACGCCTGAGGACCCCTGACCCTGGCATCCTGGCGCACCAGTGAATGAATATACTTCAATCTTCCCTGCCATCTGGCCTATAGTCAGGGAAAGCTTTAGCGCCACCCGTCTCCACTTTTGGAGGAAAAAAAAAAAAAGTGATGAGTCTTTAGAAACTCAGCCCGAGTGCCCGACTGACTTTATCGAAGTGTCATGGAGTTCCCCCAGGGCTCCGACTTTTACCCCAACTCCGGGTCCACGAGGCTGCCTTGGACAGTGGTTTAATGAGAGCTCTCCGTCTCTCCTCCATCCCTCAGTGTTTGGTTTGTGGCGGAAAGAAATGTGAGTTTTTACCTCCGAGAGAAAGGATGATTTCCGGCTCTGTTCATCCAAACATTTGTTTCTGTCGGTCTTCAAGAGAAGTGGATGTGAAGGATTTATCAACAACAACAGAAAATGCTAGTGGGTGTGACTGCCTTAATACATCTTATTTTTCTAGAGATTCTGGACATTGTAAACATTTTATTTAACTGCAACAAAACTTAAAGAGATTTTCCTTTTACGTCCGTGGTCCTCAAACTTTTCTGCATCATGGACGGTTTGATGTTGGAATTATTTTAAGTGGACAAATATTTAAGGTTTGGCACCAAAAATTAAATTCTCTGTTTTCAAAATAAAACAGCATTCAGACAGGAATAATACATTAATTTTCTTCTTTCTTTGCGTCTCAGAATGGTACCGGGCTCTGGCCCAGCGGTCCGGTACCTTCCACCATATTGTTAAGGAATACTTCACACGGTTAAAAACAACATGATTGAATGATGCATGTTACGACCCTTTGTATTGTGACCAAGATGTGTATTATTTTTTGTTCCAAGTGCACTTCACAGGTTTGTTCTTTCTGTTGACCCCACTTAAGCCTATTAATGTCTGCTTAACAAACTCACTGTCGTTTTCAAAGTTTTTATCCTCAATTGTTTAATATATTCTTTTTTTTTCCTCGCTCAAATTCAACGTTTTTTTCTTCTGTTTGTGCCAAATTTATGGAAGTTCAATAGTGCCTTCAAAATACTTGTATTTCTTTATTAAACAGTTTTTTTTCCTGAGCATTTATTTATTAAAATAGTTTTATTGAATTATTTCTATATAAAAAAAATGGAATTATTATTATAATCCAATAAAAATATATTATTTTTCCACACGTAGGCTTTGAGTTACTTTCAGCCAATCATGGCTTCACTATTATACCAACAAATAATATTACAATTTAATAGTCAATGAATTGAAATTTTGAAAATGCATTCTTGATTTATCTTTATTTGTGGGATAACATTATATATTTATTTGTAAAATTTGTAAATTTAATTATTTTTTTAAAAAAAACGGAGAAATCAGACCTTTCAATATAAAAATATTGAATTTAATAATTCAAAAATAAATAAATAATTAAAAAAGCAACATAATTTCAGTAAAAATGAATTGGAAATTCAACATTTAAAAATGTTAAATTTTAACCATTTAATATTCTTCTGGCACTGATTTACTTCCATACAAAATCTAGCAAAAAAAAAATTCTTAACCCTTGTGTTGCCTCAGGGTAAAAAAAAATGTGTTTGTGATATCCCTTGATGAGCTATAGATGTAGAAATCTGGTTTATGAACAAATATGTTAGAAATATAATCAATTAAAAGTACATTTTGGCAATACTTTTAATATATATTTGGTAATGGTCGGAGGTGAAATATTTGTATAATAGTAAATGATAATAGTGTTATAATTATACTTATTTTAAGTCGTTTTATTGGTTTAGTTTGTACTAAAGTCTCGCACAGATCTTGAGCCACATGTCTGTCCGGCCAACACAGTCCCGGGCCTGCACTGAGTGCCTGCCTGTCTCTCACTGACCTCTGTAGGAACCACGGAGCCATGGATAGACACGAGTATCACATCAGGTCCCGCTCTGCAGACCAGCGACCCACTATAGAGCGCCCCTCGTCCCGCTCACGCTCTACAGAACGCCCCCACGACTCTTCGCTCATGAGATCCATGCCGTCTCTTCCGTCGGGGAGGTCCGCCCCCCCTTCGCCTGCCTTGACGAGGTTCGAGCCCAGATCGGAGACGCTAACCTGCTGATGCTGACCGTAGAGAGACTTAGTTTCAGTTCGGCTGGTGTTTTGTCAGAGGAACACGAACACTCTGGCGGGGGAATGTCAGGTTGAATCGCATACATTTATCTATTATAGACATATTTTAATGATTTTTAGAAATAAACTTTAATGTCCTAAAGTGCACAACTGGAAAAAAAAAGTTTAATAATTGATAATATAGAATTATTAACATGACTTCAAAACAACAACATATAAACAAACACATTATTTAATATTTTTATTATTATTATTACATTTAGAATGTTTTTTTTTGTTGATAATTTGCATTTGAATATCAAACTCGAGTTATTCAATTTAATAACTTTAACGAATTATTGAATACAATGATTAAATGAAAACAAATCCAACGTTTAAAGAAAAATGCTTTAAATTAAATGTTTGAATTAACACTTTGTTAAAAATGTAAATATCCAAAGTCTTTGCGAAATAAATAATTCGTTTTTATAATATTTACATATATAATATTTAATTAACATAAAATATTAATTAAACAACTCTAGCTACACATTATTTAATCCAATTGTAAAAAATAAAATTCAACTTTAAATCTTTCAAATTCAACCTTTCAGGATAAATATTATTATATTTAACGAATTCAACCTTTTAATTAATAATTCAATTAAATGTTATCATTTAAATAATGTGAATTAGAAAATTAAACTGGATGTTATTTTTTTAATTGAATTTAGAAAATATTCAAATGATTTAATTCAAAGGTAAAAAAACACAACTAATTCAACCTTTCAAGATACAAAAATACAAGTTTGTTTTAGACAAAACGACAAATAAAACAACACAAAGAATAAAAAAAGAGAAACTCTCACATTTAAGCATAATAAAACAGACAACATGGCGTTATTTAACACAATAACAAATCATTAAACACAACTTCCCAGAACACTTGTGGTTCTTGCACTTCAGGAACAACCAGACATTCTTCATCCAGAGCGGCCTCTGTTAAAACTGCCTGACTCAAACTACTTTAGTGACCCCCCCCTCCCTCCTCCCCCTCCCCTCCAACCCTGACTAACCAAAAATAATGAACATTCCCACCTTCTCCTCCCCTTCCTCACCTCCCTCCCCTCCCTTTATTTTTGTTCCATCCCCCTCTGTTGTCGAGACAGTCCTGGTCGACCGTAGATCGCGTTTTTTTTTTGGTTTTCATTCGCCGCACGCTGCTCTATACATAGAGTATAGCAGTGATGGGGTCGATTCACTTTTTTTGGTTTGACACATCCGCCGATGCCTCTCTTGACCTGTCGACGGCATCCTTATGTATGAGTTGAAGCCCCCCCCCCCCACCACCACCACCACTACCACCACTACCACCTCCCCTAACCCACCCCCCAAACCTCCTGGAGGGCAGTTTGAACGCATGGTCGCACTGGTCTGCTGTATCTGCATCGAACTCTTCTCCTCTCGCAGCTCGACGAGTCGACTGTTCACGCTTTTTTTTTTCTTTCTTATGATTTCATTTTTATTGCAGCTCCAGACTGTTGACGTAGCCCCCCTTTTCCTCCCCCCCTGCCTCCCCCCCCCATGTGCCAAAAAACATCATCATTGTGGGCCTTGGTTTCGTATTTGAAAAACACACATTGTCAGGTTCTATGCCGACGACTCCAAGTTGTGTTGTGACCAAATATATGAACTCATGACCATCATCATCCCTTTTTCTTTCTTTATTTGTATCTTTTTCAGTTTGTTTCTCTCATGTTGGACGAGCCCAGCGGGATGTTCGACTCGATCTCTCACCACTTTTCTTGCTTGTTGTCGCGTAGGGCGCACCCTCGTAGCGGATCGGTCCAGACCAGTCCCACCAGTACCCCCATGTCGGGCAGGAGAGGGCGACAACTCCCGCAGCTCCCGGCCACCGGGAAAGACCGAAGTAAGTGTCTCCTCCTCCTCCTCCTCCGGGTCGTCACTTCGTCATTTCTTTTCGGATCTCCTTTTCCAATCCATAACATCTCCGCTCGCTTCTCTCTCAGGAGATGGAGGCGCAGCAGCAGAGCCTCGTGAAGGTCTGTACTCGTGTGAGGGTTTAGTCTTTGTAGCAGGGTCACTGTCGCAGCATCTTAAGACCACATTTCCTCCTCCTGTTGTGGAGATTTTTGTGCTGTTTTCTTGAAGTGTTTGCAGTTTTTTTTAAACCTAAAAACTATCAATTTGTTACCAACCCATCATTGTTGTACGACTTCATACATTTATTGATCACATAGTAAAGGTTACAACAAAAAAAACATTTCCTAGATTGAATTGCTAAATTTGAACATTAAACAAATTAAACAAAATAACAAAAGTTAATTATTTTGTTGTATTAATAATTAAAAGGTTGTATTTGCAGTTTTCTCCTTTTTTTATATAAAAAAAATATGTTAATGCATATAATATATACATTTTTCTTAAGTATATACATGTGGTATCTATTCAATTTAATTACGACCAGATTGTTTGCATGTCTTCTACTTTTTTTTAAGTGATGTTTACGATCAGAAAAAAAGTTAACAATGATTAATACAATTTAAATATTATTTCTATAAATTTAATTCATTAAATTCGTGTTAAATTAAGTTGTTTCAAAACTTTTCGAGGGCCATTTTCGGCCCAAGAGATGGTATTCTGCGGCCTTTTTTTGTTGTCCAAGGTTAGAGGAAGAGATTCAGGAATATGCGTTTTCTATTTTAAAAAAAATAATGTTAATGCATGTTAATATATAACATTTTAAAAAATTATATACATATATACACATGGTATATATTCAATTTGACACGCTTTTGCGCGTCTTCTTCTTTTTTTCTTTTTTTTTAAGCGATGTTTCCGATCAGAAAAAGTAAACAACGATGACTAAAATTAAAAATATATATCCTTGTAATGCTTTTATAAATTAAATTCTTGGATAAGGTGTTAAAACTTTTCGAGGGCCATTTTCGGCTTTGTCAGATGGAATTCTGTGGCCTTTCTTTTGATGTCCATGGGTAGACAGATAGATACAACTTCATTAGAGCAAGAGACTACAATGTTAGATGGTTAAGGAAATAATATATATACATATAGCTTTGATTATATAGTTAAAAAGAAACAGATGTATTAAAAAATTGAACAAAGAATGATTTAAATCCACAGTGACATTAAAGTTGGATCAAAGACGTGCAAGAATTTTTCTTCTGACCAGTTGAGTTGTCGACTCCTGCCTTTGATCATTAACTCATGTTGTTATTAAAGGATAATTATCCAGATATATAGTTTGTGTATCGTCCTGTGCTACCATGTGCTTCATAGAAACAGGCTAATAATTGATTTATACTTTGAGGCACAATATTCTTTGTTTATCTGAACTCAACGTTGTTTACACTTCATCAGTTTGTGTCGTTGTGTAGTCAAATGAAAGGCGGACACACACGGTGAGACGAGATGAATGAGTCAAAGATATTTGCAGGAATCCATTCTTCATCGTCCGCGAGGGCTTTCTTTCTGTGTTCGTCTTCCAACGAGTCTTTCATCTCTTTCATCCCTCGCTCTCGTGTTCCTGCTCCACCTTTCTTCTGTAGCCGCCGCCATCTTTTTTTTTCCGTCTGCTGTGCGATGCCAGCGGGGAGGAGTGTAGTCGGCCCCGTGGATGACACTGTTATTACAACTTTAGAAAGGTGTTGATCAAAGTGGATGGTTTCGATTAAAAAGAGTTGTTTACTCGTTTATCTTGAGAGTGAAGTTCAATTTCCTCATGTAATACTCGAATTGAAGTACGTGTTTGATTGATACACACAGAGCAGGGGGAAAGAGAGGAAGTGATGTCACACGAGCGACACAACGGGCGTCCAGGTGTGTCTTCACTCTTGCGTTTTGAACTGTGTGTTGATTTTCTTTTTTTTTCATAATCTCTACTGTAGACGTGGTTTATTGAACATACTGAGGAGTGGATTGACCTCCTGGTGTGTGTGTGTGTGTGTGTGTGTGTGTGTGTGTGTGTGTGTGTGTGTGTGTGTGTGTGTGTGTGTGTGTGTGTGTGTGTGTGTGTGTGTGTGTGTGTGTGTGTGTGTGTGTGTGTCAGACAGATACAACGGCAACAATGTTAAAATATCAAGCTTTATTATTGTTTCTTCATTGGTAGCTGCCGTTGAGGAAAAACAAGCGCCACCACCTGTTAATGGGAGGAAAGGCAAGTCTGCCTCACGTGTGGTTTGGTTTGTGGTGATTCCTTTACACTTTTGAGTGACTTTTCCTCTTCGATATCTCAAGTTACTTTAATAATCCAATGAATCTATCATTGTTTTTACTCTTTTTATATGTATATATTTATTTATTTTTAGTATTATTTATATACACTCCACACGTCTTTTATGTACAAATACTGTTATATACTATAAATACTTGAATACTTGAATATAGTAGATATATTTATATGTACTATATGTAATTTATATATACTGTATATATAATATATAAACTGTTATGATACAATGAAAATCTCATTTTTTTCACTATCTTGTGGTTTTTATATGTATATATTTATTTATTTTTATTATTTTCACACACTCCACTCGTCTTTTATGTATATATAAAAGACTATAAATACTTGAACACTTGAATATAGTAAATATACTTATATATACTAAGCGCTCCACAAACATTACTTACTTACTTACTTACTTATATATAATTTATATATACTGTGTATATACTATAAAAACTTTTATAATCCAATGAAATTCACTCATTGTTTCACTCTCTTGTGGTTCTTATGTTTATCTATTAATGTATTTGTTATTATTATCATTTTGGTCACACTCTCCACTTGTGTTTCTATTTATATACTTTTATAATTCAATGAAAATCACAGTGTTTTCACTCGTTTGTAATTCATATATATTATTTCATTATTATTTTACAACCTCTGCTTATGTTAAAGGTAAACAAAGGTCAGGCTGGAATAAGGTTTCTAAGGTTTCTTTTTTTTTTTTTAACTATAATATGAATTGTATTTTTGACTACTTGACATTTCATTTTAGAATATTTTCTGATAACGATATCCAAACTGAGTTACTGGATTACATTTTCTGATCAATAATTTGTTTCTTATTTGTTATATTCAAAGCCCAGTAGATGGCGCTCCATGTTTACTTATGAATAATACCTTCATTTGCCACTGATGACACGAACAAATCCACCAGGCTCTTGTTACATTATTCCAAAAAGGGCCACCATGTCAGTGTGCAGTTACCTATTCTTGCCGGTAGATGGAGCAAAAGTCACACGTGTTGTCCTATGGAGCTGTTCTTTTCTGAAGTGCTGAAGTTAGTTTGTTAGAAAAGTTGAGGCACGTGTTGTGTTATGAGAGTGTGTGTCATCTGTGGCGACGGTTCTGAGAGTGTGTGTCTCATCTTGTAGAGGTGACATGGGAGGACCAGCAGCGAGGGGTGAACGGCTCTCTGTCGGACGGAGGGTCGCAGCCACACCCCTCCCTCGCAGGTTGGTCACTCTTGGGTGTGGACCTCCTTTACTTTATATCTACGTTTGGTTCACTTAAAAAGTGACCCACAATCCGGCCACTCTTGACCAAAGATCTTCTTCTTCTTCTGCGTGTGGTTTGCCGTGCTTGTAGATCATATTTATATCAACATGTCTTGTGTTGTGTTAAGAAAAAAAAAAAATGACCCCAATTTTAAATCCTGTTTCCAAGGCGATGACACATTTTGCTGGGATGTATGTGCTCCTCCATGGAAACAGAAGTTATTTTAGTATGGAACAACTTTTCATCTTCTTTTTTACTTAAGTGTGTGTAGATGTTCCACATCTAGACTTTTATTTAGAGAGGTAAAGGTTTTTGTTTTTTCTATAAGGACGACAAAAAACAAACTTTATGTCCCACAGAAAAAGCCAATAAATGAACGAATCATATACCATTTTACTTTATTTGTATATAAGAGTTACTACAGAAATAATGTGATCATATTTCTTCTGACTATATTTTACCAAAAGATAATATTTTCTGGAAAAAAAAACATGAGCGAAGTACAAATATCAGCACAGAAACATATCTGACATATTTGAAATGTCCTCTCTTTGTCTTCGTCATGAATGAAACTGAATTAAACAGCAAATGTTCATTTATCTGCACAGGTTTGTCTCCACGAATCATAGGAAATAACTGTCATTAGATGAGTATGTAACTCCTGTTGTTTGAGACGTTATAAAATGGGCAAAACTTGATAATACATCTTTATTTTATTCATTTATTTATTTATAAAATTAATGGAAACTCCTGTGAACACAAGAAAAACAAGAATAAAACCTCATTGTATTCAGGTAGTTGTGGACCATAAATAAAACCTCCATGCATGAAAACTTCAGGGTCACTGAGACTCAAAATTCTCGCTCGACGACTGATGATCCTGAAGAAGGTCGTCGAGCGAAAGGAATCTTAAAAAAAACAGAAAACAGAAGAGTCCGTGAATGTGGCGCTTATGTAACCTCAGAGTTGTGAAAGTGTGTCTCACATCCTGAACCCGAGGTCGTCGCCTCTCTCTCTCATCTGTGTGCTGGCTGCTCATATAATTTTCCTTTTTTATTTTATTTTTTGTTGCTTTTATATACTTTCTTGAGCCGCCGTCCTCCAGGGCCGTCTCCTCACACCTCCTGCTCCTTTCTCACCGTTTCTCCTAGGGCTCCGGTTTTTCCTGTAACTACTGTTTCAGCTCTTTTGCAGAAGAACCGACTTCACCTTCTCTCTCCACTTTTACTGATGATTTTGACTTCAGCCTCACTCCTCAGCTGTGTAGTTTGTGTAGCTGTTGTGTATGATTTCTTGTGTCGTCTCGTGCTTTTTTGTTGTTGTGTTGTCGTACTGCTTTGTTGTGTCTTCCTCCCCCCCGATCCTCCATCGTCCTCATTCTGACCTCTGACCTCTGTCCGCCCTTTACTCTTCTTCGTTCCTCCTCTCACCTCCATGTCCGTCTCCTCTGTCGTTGTCCGTCCGTTCTGTGATGTGATCCCAGAAGACACACACTCCTCAAGCTGGACCAGCTCAGGTCTGTCCTTCGTCTTCTTGCTCTTTTTTTTCAGCCGAATCGTCATTTTCGCCGATTTTTGCCTTTGTCCTGCTCCCGTCTTTTCATCCTTCTTGTACTTTTCTGTTCCGGCCCTCGTGCTCTTGAGCTGTTTGGAATGGCTTTCAAAGCTCCTGTGTCGCTTTTTCACTTCGTTTCAAACACACAGTGAGGAACTCAAGCTGGTTAAGACAACAACTAATACATTCTTAAAAACAACGGTATTAAAACAATACCTTAAAGTGATATTATACCTAAAATAAAACTTCTATTCACTCTACTAACGGTTGGGATTATTTTCAGAGTAATCTGTTCCTTGTTTGTTTGTTCATTTTAATGTAGCAACCGGTGTTTGTCTTCATCTTCCTCCAGAATGACACTTAAAAACACCCAAAATACCTCCATACTCGTCCGTAATATGCATCTTGTATTGAAGCCTCGACATGACTTTAGTAAGTCTATATTATTAACTTGTTGAAGCTCAAAGTCTCTCAGCTCCAGCCACAAGTGTCTCCACATTGTAGTGTCAGAGCTCTATATTTATGCAGAAAGCATAAATATAAGACTTGTAGCTTCCGATAAAAACAAGCTTTAAATAAAGACTTGTTTAACTTCTTTCTGAACCATTTTTCTTGTCAAGGCTTCAGTACAAGATGGACGTTACAGACGAGCAGTATGGAGGTATTTTGGATGTTTTTAAGTGTCTTTTTGGACAAAGATGAAGACGAAAGACACCTTTTCCAACATTGTAGATAAATGCTAACTCTAACAGACTGCAGGTCTTCTAATCTTTTGGGTAACAAGTCGGAGCTGAGGTGATTATTACTAAGGTACTCAATCCAATGAAGTACTTTTGGAATATCATAGACAACTACTGAGACCTTCTACAGATAGTTATTTGTTTTTAGTTTTGAGGAAAAGTTGTCCTTAGCTGCAAAGTTTTGTTGAACATCTTATTAAAACAGGGGTTCTTCTTAGAAGCTCCCAGTAAATCAAAGGTCAAATGCCAAAAGACTGTGTCTCCAATCGCGCAATTTTGACAGGGTATACGTCTCAAATACAACACTGCCGCTACACACTTACAGGAAATGACTCGACAGCTTCTTCATCTACTACTATTTAACACTTGAGCATCGAAACCTGCCGTTGGAACTCTATCACTGACACTTGACCGCACTTTCGCACTTAAGTTATTAAGTTGTGTTTTATTTTGTTATTCCTGATGTTTTATAGTAAAATTTGTCTTTTCTTGAGACATTTACGCCGGAATCTGCTCCGAAAATGTGTAGCTTCAATTTCGCGTCATCTACGTCACTAAGATTAAGGTCGTTGAGCGTGGAAAGTGTCCATCGATCCACACCTAATCTTCTGGCCGTTTGAGTGCACCAATTGAGTGTTCTGCAATTGTGCTCAGTGTGAACACACTTGTGCACTCAAAACATTGAGAGTAAGTGCATAAGTGGGCGATGTGGGACACACAACCTGTTATGTTGGAGAATCATGCTAAATTTGCTAATGCTAAATGCTAATTATAAACTTCCTTGCTGTACTCATCACGGAAATATATTTATTCATCATTATTATTAATGGTGAATCCGGACAGGAAAAATGTCAGGTTTATATTGATTCAACGCAGTAGATTTAAAGTAAATGTATATCATCTACCGACGACATCTACTAATATACTCTCCGGACGCCATCTTGGAAATCTACACCATCCGTGAACGTCGTCTCCGTTATGGCAACGGCGTTCACGATCTGGGAAACGAGTACCGTATTTATGTAAGTAAGTAAGTAAGTAAGTAAGTAATATTTATTTATATAGCACTTTTCGAGACCAGGGTCACAAAGCGCTTAAACAATCAAAACAATACTCAAAAAAGTACATACTTTAAAGATCAAGATAATACTGAGAACAACACAGGAGTTCGAGAAAATCAAGGAAAAGCCTGAACAAATAGAAACGTCTTAAGATGTTTCTTAAAGGAGTCAGTAGATCCATCAAGTGCAAAGAGAGAGGAAGATCGTTCCAAAGCTTAGGAGCAACAGTCTGGAAGGATTTCTCTCCTCTGGTCCTGAGCCGTGTGCGTGGAACCATAAGTAGATTCTGATCCACAGACCTCAGAGCCCGAGCTGGGGTGTAAGGCTGGATCAGATCACTGATGTAAGGAGGAGCCTGACCATGAATAGATCTGAAAGTAAGAACCAGAATTTTAAAGTTGATCCTGAAAGAAACTGGAAGCCAGTGAAGAGTTTTAAGGATCGGAGAAATGTGAGTTCTTCTACTAGAGCGGCTCAGAATTCTCGCTGCAGAGTTTTGAATCAACGGCAGACGAGACACATCCTTCTTGTTAAGACATGAAAACAAACTGTTACAATAGTCCAGACGAGAAGAAAAAAACGCATGGATTACAAGCTCCAGATCATGTTCCGACAACATTTTCCTAAGTTTAGAGATTTTTCTCAGTTGAAGGAAACAGTTTCTGGTCAGTTTTCTGCAGTGTCGAACAAGAGACATGTCTTTATCAAATACAACACCCAGGTTTCTCAGGCTCAGTTTGACAGACTGACCTATATTTAACTGTATTCATCAGGCTCTTCTGGTCTCAAAGCATCAATTTAATGAAAGATAGAGAGCAAAACAAACCCTCGAGTATTTGTGTAAATTTACTCTAAACATCAGAATGTTTTGTCTTCTACTGTGTACAATTATTGGAAACATGACACAGTTATTTGCCCTTTGATTCACTTACCACTTGCAAGGAGAACCACCGTTTTGCAGGACACAAACTGCGGAACTCTACTCATGCTTTCTTCTTAACTGAAAACAAAAAACTCTTCTTAAAAGTGACACAGAATTTCATAAAAAATGGATGTTTTGAGACTGAAAGACAAATAACATTATTGTCGATATATAACAAAAAGGTTTTGAAGCAACTCGCGAGCACAAATGGATTTTTTGGATATTGCAATTTTTTTTTGTTGGATAGTTAGATCCACAGATCAGAACCGACAGCAGGGCTGGATTGATATACATTTGGAGTCGATCAGAACACGCAATCAGAACCTTTCATTAGGTCAATCTAGAAATTCTCGAAAACTCCAGGGCCAGACGTTTTCATTGACAACTGGCGGATCCAATGACATCCTGCGGCGCCTTTACTTAACAAGGCGTTACCTTACGACAAATAAGAAGCCACCCATTGGTTCATTCCACAGAGAGAGAGAGAGAGAGAGATAGATGGAAAGATGGAAAGAAAGACAGACTAAGGTCTAAAAACTTGCGACACTCCTCTGATACTAAATCATAACATACAATAAAGCACACGTGCGACACGTGAAACGTTGCTTCGCTGCACGTTGTGTTTCTGGTTCAGTGTCGTACGTTCCTGCAGATCCGACTCAAGGTTAATTGGCGACGGAGAATAAATAGAGTCGTAATTGATTTTCTCTCTTCATGCCGTCTGACTCTCCGAGTGCATGATTGTGGAGTCGTGTGCGTGAAGCCTGTAGTCACGCAGCTACCTCTGCCGTATCATCCGCCGTAATGAAGACGGCGAGAGGTCGAGTCGATCGTCGTCGGTCGAACGTTGTTTTTCTGTAATTACAACAGATAATTAGACGCTTTTTTTCCTCCGGCTGCGATTTTTTTTTTTTTCTAGTTTCTCTTGAGGTTTTTTCATTAGCTTTGCTTTGGAAGTCCAGCATTGTGACCAGAATATTGAATGGTATAGTTTAGCATTTGAAATGATGATTTATTTTTTTAAATAATTAATTAAATCATTTCTATATTGAAAGGTTGAATCGAATGTACTTCTTTATTTTAATCATTTTTATCTGTTCTTTTTTTTTTACAAAAAGTTTGATATTCAAATTCCAATAATTTAAAGATAAACTGTCTAAATTCAGTATTTTTTCACCTTTGAACTCAAAAAAATGCTACTAATTTAAATAGAAAACCTGAATTGTCTTTTATATTTAGTATAAACTTCTGTATCTTTGCTGTATGTTGTGCGTCTTCAACAGACAACTGTTACTCTTTTAGTTTTCTCTAGTGGCATTTGATTATTGCAACATTATATATTGAGTGTTATAAAAAGGCTACGGATTTGAAAAATGTTGAATTTAGAAAATATGTTTTTGAATTAATGGATTTATAATATCAAACTAAAAAAATGTGAGAATTTTTTTGTAATCATGTAATATAAAATATATAAATTATTGAATTATGTCATCAAAAAAAGCATAAATGCTTAACAATGTAATACAAATTTAATTAAATATAATACAATTTTAATTATTTAAAATGTGAAATCCAAGCCTTCAGTATTCAGCAGACACTGATACACTTCAATACTTCGCCTTGCTTATGGATTTTCTGATGAAGTGTTTTGACAAAAGAAAAGTTTTCTTTGTTTGACAGCTGTTGATGTGAAACAACAAACCATTCATCTCCTTGCTGTTCTATCCATCTTTGATTTCTACTCATGCCTCATAACTTAACCCCCCCCACACCCTCTCTGTCGACCTCCACCCTGACTGAACCCTCCCTCTGTGTCCAGGTATAGACATGGACGAGCGGACGAGGCAGATGAAGATGAAGATGAACAAATACAAGCAGGGCGCCGGCTCGGACTCCCGGCTGGAGCAGGACTACCACAAGGTGAGGATGCGAAGCATGCGTCGGCCGTGTGGGGATCGATCAGGGCGGCGGAGCGCGAGGGAGTTCACATGTCAGTCGCTGTTTGCACAGGAGAGAAAAACAAGCTCTCGCTCCTTCCTTCAGTTCAGTGGTCGGAAACATTTGCTCCATTTGTTGCTCGGGCGGAGAGTGACGTTCATTTGAGGAGCTCCAGTGAAAATATAAACCTTCCTGTTTTTCTCAACAAAGATACACACAAACACACACCTGCCAAACACGAAGCAAAAACACACAAACACAACCCTACCACCCAAACCACTTGTTTGTGACAAGTCCAATTCGGTAGCAAAAACACACTACCCAAACACACACCACCACAACAGAGAAACAAAAACAAAGAAACACAACTCCAAATACCACAACAATACAGAAACAAGAACTCAAACACACACACTACCCCAATGGTGAATTGGAAACAAAACACACACCACCAACATATAGGAAGAAACACAACTTCAAACACCAGCACAATAGAATAACAAAATCATATGCCACCCCAATACAGAAACAAATACAAACAAACACGACCCCAAAAACACACCAAACAGAGAAGTAGAAACAACATCACACACCACACCAATACAGAAAAAAAACCTCCTCAACACAACCCAAACGCACACCACACCAACAGAGAAGCAGAAACAAAAACACACCGCACCCTAATACCAAAAACACATACCTGTAAAACAAACCCCCCCCAAAAAAACCCTACTCACCCCAAACAAAGACACACACCACCCCAACAAAAATGCAGAAACAAAAACACAAACTGCCCCATCCCAGAAACAAACACAAACCCAACACAAACACACCAACCCAACGGCAAAGAAGAAACACAGCACCACCGTACAGAAAAAAACACACAAACACTATCCAAACACAAAGAACAAAAACGCGCGCACACACTACCCCAAAAGAACTCACAACATCTCCGACACATAAGCAGACACGCTCACCACCACAACTAATACATGGTACCCCAAAACGGACATACACATAAAACACCCCGACACACAACGCCAACCTAACACACTACCTCAACACAGAAACATCTGCACACACAACAAAAAAAAAACACCCCAATAAACCACCCCTTAACTTGTTACTCTGTGAACAGGAAGCAGTTTGAAATGAAATGAACTTGTTAGTCAGAAGAAGATCTTGATATCTTTGAGCCCTAAATCTAGATGTTGCTCCTCTTCATTGAAGCCACTTACCTGGAAGAATGTGAGTCTGCAGTCCTAAGTGTTTACTATTCTCAACTTGTTTGAAGAACGTTTCCCGAAACCTGCTGTCAGCCCCAGCCGAGCCAGCCTGTCCTTTTATGTCGCTGCTATGAAAACCATCGCGGCTCATGTGTAGCTAAGATTCTGAGCCGAGATCTCGTCTGTCGAAATTCTTCCTTTCGACAAACAATTGAGAGATTATTAATAGTTACATTAGTAGCTACAACATGGTTACAGCAGCTGTGTTTGTAAATGCAATGTCATAAAACTGACCCGTAAATATTCAGGGAAGATAAACACATTTTAACCCTGAATGTTTTCTGGTCTCTCACTTCCTTATGGGCCTTAAAGGGACAGAACTCTGTTGAGAAAGACTTTTTTCAATTGTATTTTTAATCATCATAACTGATTAGATACATCCCCGAACAAACACACACTAATCCCACATAAACACACACTGACACATAGACACACACACTACTCCACCACACCATTCCAACATAGACACAAACACACACATCTGCTCAACACAGAAACATAACAGAGGCAGGAACACATATACAAACACCATTCCGACGCAGAAACGAAAACAAAGTGTGAACACAGACACAAAAACACAAAAACACATACCACCCTTATACAGAACCAGAAACATGGAAACACAACTCCAACACTTACATACCACCCAAAAACACACACACACATGCACACTGATCCAACAGAGAAGCAAAAACAAAAACATACACCACCCCAATACAGAAACAAAAACAAAAAAGCAAGAACTAAAAACCCTTTAACTTCATATAACAAAAAGACACCCAGGTAATCAAAACACACACAAACACCACCCCAACAGTGTAGCAGAAACAAAAACACACACCACCACAGTACAGAAATAAAGACAAACACAATGGACACGCCACCACAACAGAACGCTACAACCAAAAACCACTCTAATTCTGAAACAAAAACTCAACAACTGAACCCAAACACACACAAACACCACCCCAACAGAGTAGCAGAAACAAAAACACACACCACCACAGTACAGAAATAAAGACAAACACAATCGAGACACCACCACAACAGAAAGCTACAACCAAAAACCATTCTTATTCTGAAACAAAAACTCAACAACTGAACCCAAACACCACCCCAACAGAGTAGCAGAAACAAAAACACACACCACCACAGTACAGAAATAAAGACAAACACAATCCAGACACCACCACAACAGAAAGCTACAACCAAAAACCACTCTAATTCTGAAACAAAAACTCAACAACTGAACCCAAACACACACAAACACCACCCCAACAGTGTAGCAGAAACAAAAACACACACCACCACAGTACAGAAATAAAGACAAACACAATCCAGACACCACCACAACAGAAAGCTACAACCAAAAACCACTCTAATTCTGAAACAAAAACTCAACAACTGAACCCAAACACACACAAACACCACCCCAACAGTGTAGCAGAAACAAAAACACACACCACCACAGTACAGAAATAAAGACAAACACAATCCAGACACCACCACAACAGAAAGCTACAACCAAAAACCACTCTAATTCTGAAACAAAAACTCAACAACTGAACCCAAACCCACACAAACACCACCCCAACAGAGTAGCAGAAACAAAAACACACACCACCACAGTACAGAAATAAAGACAAACACAATGGACACACCACCACAACAGAACGCTATAACCAAAAACCACTCTAATTCTGAAACAAAAACTCAACAACTGAACCCAAACACGCACAAAACACCACCCCAACAGAGTAGCAGAAACAAAAACACACACCACCACAGTACAGAAATAAAGACAAACACAATGGAGACACCACCACAACAGAACGCTACAACCAAAAACCACTCTAATTCTGAAACAAAAACTCAACAACTGAACCCAAACACCACCCCAACAGTGTAGCAGAAACAAAAACACACACCACCACAGTACAGAAATAAAGACAAACACAATCGAGACACCACCACAACAGAAAGCTACAACCAAAAACCACTCTAATTCTGAAACAAAAACTCAACAACTGAACCCAAACACCACCCCAACAGAGTAGCAGAAACAAAAACACACACCACCACTGTACAGAAATAAAGACAAACACAATCCAGACACCACCACAACAGAACGCTACAACCAAAAACCACTCTAATTCTGAAACAAAAACTCAACAACTGAACCCAAACATGCACAAACACCACCCCAACAGAGTAGCAGAAACAAAAACACACACCACCACAGTACAGAAATAAAGACAAACACAATGGACACACCACCACAACAGAAAGCTACAACCAAAAACCACTCTAATTCTGAAACAAAAACTCAACAACTGAACCCAAACATGCACAAACACCACCCCAACAGTGTAGCAGAAACAAAAACACACACCACCACAGTACAGAAATAAAGACAAACACAATGGACACACCACCACAACAGAAAGCTACAACCAAAAACCACTCTAATTCTGAAACAAAAACTCAACAACTGAACCCAAACACGCACAAACACCACCCCAACAGAGTAGCAGAAACAAAAACACACACCACCACAGTACAGAAATAAAGACAAACACAATCGAGACACCACCACAACAGAAAGCTACAACCAAAAACCATTCTTATTCTGAAACAAAAACTCAACAACTGAACCCAAACACACACAAACACCACCCCAACAGAGTAGCAGAAACAAAAACACACACCACCACAGTACAGAAATAAAGACAAACACAATCGAGACACCACCACAACAGAAAGCTACAACCAAAAACCACTCTAATTCTGAAGCAAAAACTCAACAACTGAACCCAAACACGCACAAACACCACCCCAACAGTGTAGCAGAAACAAAAACACACACCACCACAGTACAGAAATAAAGAAAAACACAATCCAGACACCACCACAACAGAACGCTACAACCAAAAACCACTCTAATTCTGAAACAAAAACTCAACAACTAAACCCAAACACGCAGAAACACCACCCCAACAGAGTAGCAGAAACAAAAACACACACCACCACAGTACAGAAATAAAGACAAACACAATGGACACACCACCACAACAGAACGCTACAACCAAAAACCACTCTAATTCTGAAACAAAAACTCAACAACTGAACCCAAACACGCACAAAACACCACCCCAACAGAGTAGCAGAAACTAAAACACACACCACCACAGTACAGAAATAAAGACAAACACAATCGAGACACCACCACAACAGAAAGCTACAACCAAAAACCACTCTAATTCTGAAACAAAAACTCAACAACTGAACCCAAACACGCACAAACACCACCCCAACAGAGTAGCAGAAACAAAAACACACACCACCACAGTACAGAAATAAAGACAAACACAATGGACACACCACCCCAACAGAAAGCTACAACCAAAATCACTCTAATTCTGAAACAAAAACTCAACAACTGAACCCAAACACCACCCCAACACAATCCAAACACACAGTAAAAATACAGATACCCATACTACCCCAACACAAAAAAACACACACAACATGCCCAACACGTAAGCAGAGATGCTCACTACGACAACACAATTATGTGCCACCCCAAAACAGAAAAACAACACCCCGATACACCATGCAAACCTCAAAAATCCCCTCTCACACAAAACTATACACACAACCATACAGAAAAAAGGAAACACAACCCAAACACACAGATACACACCACCCCAAGAGAGAAGGTTGACAAATTTAAATCTGGAGAGTTCTCGCTAAATTTTACGGTAATAAACGTTCGGCTTTCAAATGAAGAGCATTTAATCAGTTGCGTCTTCCTTGTAATCCTTTATTATCACGGTCGTACTCTATACTGTTTAAAATCAATGTTTGCTGATACTTTTAAAATGATTTATTAGTTCATTCATCTTTTTCTATATCCATTGATTGTTTAAAATCATAATTTAGATTAAGATTTTCAGCAGATTGAAAGGTATCAGATCATTAAATACGGCAGGATAAAGATTTTGAATATAGAATTTTAAATACATTGATAATTAAAACATAATATTTCAGATATAAAATAACCATTAGCCAATTTAATAAGTTTCCCTTTTGTGTTTTTATACTTGTAAATCTGACGCTAAAGGAGTCAGTGCCTCACCAGCCATGAACTTCACTGCCATCGTCACAGCCCTATGTTCACTCTGGAACAATGAGAGGTCAAACTGTGTCTCTGTGGACCTGAAGTTCTCCTCAAGACTCCTTTATCCTGACCATGTGTTCATGTGTTTCTCCCCCCAGCGTTCAGGCAGAGATCCCAGAGGCTCGGACAACCTGTCGGCCAAGTCCTCGGACAGCGATGTAAGCGACGTGTCCGCTGTGTCGAGAACCAGTAGTGCCTCTCGGTTCAGCAGCACGAGCTACATGTCTGTCCAGTCGGAGCGGCCGCAAGGGAACCGCAAGATCCGGTAGGACCACGTCCTTCGTTCTCCAGGGGGAAACTGGAGACGGTTTCTCTTGCTGTGTGTTGTCATGGATGGTTGAATCTCCAGAAAGCCTTGAATTCAGTTGCGTTTCCATGTCCAGAAATGTCCAGACATGTTTGGACTTGGATCAGCTTCGAGAGGAAAAATGCGCTGAAGAGCAAGACTTTCTCCTCAGGCTGAGTTCGGGTTTGGCTCCGTTAGAGAAACACCTGGAACCAAATGACGAACTCGGCCCATTCAGGCCGAAGGAAGATTCTTCCCTAATCCTGGCAACACCCAAATGTTTGGTTCTGAAGACATGCATGCTCTCAGTTTCATCGTGAGCTTCGACTGAAACGCTTCTTTTTCGCTTCTCAACCTGTTGATTTTCTGCTTTTTTCTTCGTTTCTGCTTTGCATGTGCTGCTCTCGCTCGCTTCCGCCAACTTCAGACAGTTGCGATCAAGAAGCCATTCTCAGGAAGGGGAGGAACAGCTAGGAGAGGTGGTAGAAGAGGAGGAGGCGGGTGGAGGAGGAGGGTCGACCAAGGAGAATAGCCAGGAGGGGAAACAGGGCAGGGAGAGGACAGGGTCGGGCGCGACGCTAGACAATCGCAAGGATGAGGATTTGGCGGAGAACGAGGACGACTTGCACCATAGGAGTATCTCGGAGACGGACCTCAGGTAACTGGTGCGGCCTGGACCCGTGACCTCCCACTAACTAAGTAGAGTAGATCTTCCAACCTACTTTCCTGAGAGTGCGCATGTTCTGGTGACTCTCCCTCGCCTCTCTTCCTCCCCCCCCCCCCCCCCCCCCCCCCGGGGTGGTACGCCCCAGAAGAAGACCACTTTCAGACCCTATAGATTTAGGAGTTCGTCCACTTTAGCCAACCAAAAGTTTGGAATTACAAATACAGTGGTCCCACAGTCAATACTACATATTTAAATATATTGTATGAAGCTGTTCATTTAAAAAAAAAAAGGAAAACTTCTCAAAACATCAGCTTTAAAAGTTGCTAAAGCCGACTGTATCCTCTCGTCCTCAGTCAACGCGAGTTTCCTTAGCTCCAGAGGACAAAGTAACTGCTGCCATCTTGCGGCCGGAAGTGTCATTGCAACAAAAAATAGTGTGAATATGTGTGTGTTAGTCGCATATAAAAACATATTTTTATTTTACACACACATTATTGATCTATAAACCACAAAAGAACTATAGTAACACATGAAATATGATTTGCAAGCCCAAAAATTAAAACTGATGATGCCGACAAACTCCCATGATGCCTTTCTAGACACTGCTCCAGTTAGTGAAGGCTAATTGGTGACTACAAAACTGTATTTAAATTCTAAGTCTATATTGTTTTGTCAAAAGGGGTCGACCGCTATGATTGGTTGGCTGGGCGGCAAAGCGTGACAGGGGCTCTTCAGGTCACCGTATATAAATAATAATGAAATATATAATTATATATATATATATATATATATATAAAGATCTAGTTTCCAGGCTTATTTGTTTTAATAACCTTGACTGAAGCAAATGTCAAGAGTCACAAGCTAATGTTAATTTGAAGAAAATAATATTATTTCAAAACAAAACACCTCACACACACACAGAAATCATAAAAATTCATTTTCTTTCTGGTAACAAACACCACTGGTTTAAAGTGATAGCAAGTCATGTGCAATGTTGAGTTTTCAGTTATTTTAAACCTTTCCCACTGACCTACAATTTGTCGTTATTACTAATAATATCATGTTGTTTATCACGTGTAGGTTTTATAAACTCTTTGGAAAAAGTCGGGGAAAGTTTAGGCAAAGTTTTTAAAGAGTGCAAGGAGAGATTACTAGGCCTTAACATGTATTTTAAGTAAAACAATCAGTTTTTTGCGGATTAATAAAGGTTTTTTAGAACGTAAATAAACATGGGACCACTGGATATTTAAAAAAACACAACAGACTTCCAGGCTAATTTAGTTTTAGCTACAGTCTTCTATCAACCGTCAACTGTTGCGTCTTCTCACTCGCCAGACGTGCAGATGGTGAAAGTGTGTCAAGTACAAATATGTTCGCGTCCCTACTGTAAAAGAGAAGATTAGCTCCCGGCGCTAATTAGATCCCCGTGCTAGGAGAGTACGTTCACAGCAGGAGTTTATTTTATCCAGATTAGAGACACTCCGAGTCAGATTAGCAGCATTTAATTAGGACGAAACCACCGGCAGAAGTGGATGAATTCAAGATCAGAAACAGACGGATAGAGAGGTACAGATGTGGGCTCAAGTGTTTGGCTGCCTTCTGTGTTCTTTGTGTTTGTTTCTTTGCATGTCTGGTTCCTTTGAGAAGATGTTTGATCAAACATCTCTGCTTCTGTCGTGGGTGAACTTTTCCTCACGTGAACGTTCGCTTCACCGTGTGTTTGTGCTTATTTTTAAAAAAGTGTTAAAATGTACGTTCATAGGCTCAACAGAAGGTGTCGAAACTATGACTCCTTCATGACAGCTACAGTATGGAAACACAAGTTTTATAGACAGAACGTTGTTTATCTTGACTTTTATAACTGTTTTTTTTTTATTCATTTTTTTACCTTAAGCCCTTAAAACTGTAACACATTACTATATCACAAATTAGAAAATTATTCCTTAAATATTTCTAATGAAAATGTAAATTTTAACATCAAGCTATTGGCAAAAATATTTATAATAAAAATTATATTAAAGATGATTTAAAAAAAAGAATAATCTGTTCGTTAAATCATCATAAACAGTCTTTTTAAATAAACAAAGACTAAAGATGTTTCTTATAACTGGATTAAAAAACAGCAAGAAATACTGTGTATTTGAGTTAAGACTAAGACAAAAATAATCTAAATCTATGGTTTGTTATTTGCATCATAAATAAACTATAATTCATAAAATATATTTTCACACGTTTCAACTACGAAACATAATTGAATATAATTAATCAAAAATGTCCTTTAAACAACATAAACTGTGGACAGACAAAGCAAATAAATAACCAAACCAAACATTAAGTGTGTTTTAATTCTTTCATGAAAATGTCTATATGGGGGTTCTGTACGTTTGTATTTGTTTTTAAAAATCTAAAACTTTAAGGGAAAAAAATGGAATCCAGGAAACTTTTCCTTCATCAGAAAAAGTCGAGCAATTTTATTTTGTCTTTGATTAGAATGAATGATTTTATAATATGAAATAAGATGTTGTTGTGCTAATACAGAGTAACCTTCAGATATTAAGTTAATAGTTAAATAAGTAGATAAGGACAATTGAGGATCCAGAGTAAATACTGAAAGTCAAAGAAATATTCTGACGCTGATTCATCAGCTCCGTCAACGGCGTTGAACCCTTAACCTCATTATAAGAGCTGCTTAATCAATACTTCTGATCAATACTTGCATTCCGACATCATTAGAGTCGCCGGGATGTTGCTGATGATGCAACACGTCCACAAAACTCTTCCTCTGCTCGATCACGATTGGCTGCCAGCGTCACGTGACCGGCGTCCGTTGGTTCACATTGTAAACACACACATAAGACTTGTGTGTGTGTTTAAACACACTTCTAAGCCGATCCCTCGTCCTCCGGATGTGAGAATCATTTCATCGTCTCCGGGTCCAATTGCCCAACATTGTTACCATGGTGACGGTACATTCATGTGGGAGCGAGCACCGGTTGGGGGTCACGACCCAGACGGATCATTCGGTTTTGTTGCGTGACCTCCGTCGCCTAGTCACGTGATGTTGAAATAAAAAAAAAGTTGTTTTGACTACATGTGCTGTGATGCTGTGAGCGGAGCATAGTTGCCATGGAAACCAAACGTTTCTGTTTCATTCATTTTTCACCAGTTTACAGGTTTATTTTTTGAGTAAACTTCACCAAAACATGTGGCTAAACATGTCATCAATCACAGGCTAATGTGACTACAGAGAAAATACAATTTTCTTTAAAAATAAAATACATTTCGCACAGTAATTTGTCAATAGAAGAGAAATGATGGATTTGGATATTATAAAAGTGAAAAAATACAACGAAAAGCTTACAAACATTTATTTGAAGCCTTTAAAAAACGCTCCTAAAACTGCTGTTGCTCGAGGGCAACGGTAAAGAATATTCCTCGGACCCTTATGTTAAGCGACAGACACAGACGATAATCAAAAATATTTTTGAGACCATCAGAAAGAAAACTTTAAATCCTGGATCTTAAATGAGGTCGCATGGCTCTGAGAGGGAGCTTGAAGGGTTAATTCCTGCAAAATCTCCGTCCAATTTAAGAGGAAAATGTTTTTATTGGTTTATTAAAAACACATTTCATGAAAAAGGGTTTTTTTTAATTAACATTTAGAGGACATTGATTCATCAATGAATCCCGCTTTTTTGTGACCCCCTCAAGTGTTGTTTCTGGGTCGTATTGCTGAAGAATATTCTGTCCTGAGAATAAGAGGACGTGAGTGCGTGGATGGCTTTGTTCCCGGGTACATTCTGGCCTGGATGGAAGTGTGTTATAAGCAATCTACGGTGGCAGGAACAGTTTGTTCTTCGCCGCTTAGTCGAGAAAATCAGTTCCCACCAGGGAGTCCCGGTGCTGGCGCTGGATCAGCAGACGACCCACCTGAGCGTCAGACCCTGGCGCCACTGGTTAGTGTGAATCTGACATGAGATCACCGGCCTGAATTGATTTATTTACATTTTCTTTTGAAAAATGATCAATTCAACTTTATTTAAAGAGTCAAATCATTCAAATAAGTCATCCTGAGAAATTATTTTATCAATGAAAAAAAACAAACATGAAAGGACCTAAAAGGAATAGACATTAATTGTTAAAGTTAATTCTTGTCTTGCTCAATTTTTCTTTTATCTGTACTTTTTCATTTATTTTGTCCCTTCAAAAAAAGAATATTGTATAATTATTATGTTTAATCCGTCTATGTTTTGCGTTATACTTAAATAAATTCAATTTTAAATGATACAATAGTTTGTGGTAGGAAGAGAGAACATTAAATCAGGTTCAATAAAGTAACAATTAAAGTCATGGTTAGTTACTATTCACTGTAAAAACTAAAGTAGAATAAGTCAATAGTAAATAGAACTAAATGTAAAAATTAAAGCAGTAACTTCAGGAACAAATTGGAGATTTTTAATTAAATGGAAAGTTTAATGGAATGTTTTTATGAGTGTGCGACTACATGTATTGAGGTTCTTGGTTGGTGAGGCACTGACTCCTTTGGCGTCATATTTACAAGTATATAAACCCAAAAGGGAAGATAAATATTGAGTATTAAATGGGTCAATATAAACGTGAGAAAAATAAATAATATTTTTTTTAAGGTCAAAATGTATTTTTTAAATATTCCATTTTATTTTTCTTAGTCTAATCTTTTACTCTTTTTTATACGATTGAAATTAAAACTGTTTCTGGTCTTAATTATATCTGTAGATAAAGTCCATGTGTCGTTCCTTTTCCACACAAACCTTTGTTACTCTGATGTAAAAGTCCAGGTTATTTCGTTAAGTTTTAAAAGTCTCTCCGCCTCAATGGAGATGTGACGTAGTTTGATGAGGCTCATTAGCATGTGCCTCAAACTTTGCCTTTTCACTGTATTTCTGATCAGAGAAACTAAATAAGACCCTTACAAACATTAAACATTAATGGTTAAAGACATCAGCCAGACTGCAAATAGACAAATAAACGTATATGTGAGCATTAAATTGGTTAAATGCAGAGATACGGCAACCGGCGCACATCAATTGCATGTATCAACGCAGTTTGTGGTGGATTACGCATTGAGAGGTGAGGCACTGCCTCACCTGCCTCCCCCTGACCGCACGTCCCTACGGATTTAAAGATAATGTGAGCAGAGCATGAATATAAGAAAGACAAAAAAAATGTTTTGGGTTGTATAAGACTCTTTCTCACTCTTGGAATTTTCTTTAATCTTTTTTTAACTTTTTTTTATGTGACGCACACATTCACTTCTATCGTCTCTGATACGACTTTATAAAGTGGAAACGATTGATGCAACAACGCGTGTGGCGATACTTGAGCAGGAATCTCAAGCTGTCTTGATGGACGACGAGGTCACGCTTAAGTTAATAAACGGAACCCTGAGGGCGACAAATATAAATCATCCCATTAGGAAAGTAGCGCCGACGGCACCGGGTTTTAATTTGTCTCTCCGAGATAATTGCTGTAGATGAGCCGAATTAAGATCTTTAATTTAGAGCGTGGCCTGTTTCCGCTCAAACTCCGGGGGATCGTCGACCAGTTTTGTTTGGAAGGTTTACAGAACTAGTTAACTAGACTTCTTCAATGTCAAGAAAAAGATTATAAGACAATAACTACTTTACCAGCAGGAATACATTCACTTTAAATCCACAGGTTTAGTTAATGTGAATTGATATTAGGATTATAAGATATAAAACATATACAAAAAAAAACATTACTTTTCTATTTCTGATTGTTTTAAAAGAGAGAAACAAAGAAAGCGAGAAATAGTGAGGTACTACAAAGAATTACAAAAATATTTTAAATTTAATTTGAATTTATATTGAATATTCCACATTTTTAATCAACTGTTCGTGCACTAAATACTTTAATACTTTAAATACACATTCAATGTCTTCTTTACTCCAATAAATTATCCTTTTTTTTATATAATTTTTGTAATAAAATGTTATTATTTTATGAATCAAAAGTGAAAAAATGTACTTGTTGATTTACCCCAACTTGCTGCCAGGTACCTCTGTACTCTAATTGCATCCTTAACCTTAAGATTTGAGTATTTAAGTATTTTAATAGTTTTAACAAATAAAGAAACAAACAGAACCCCTTTCAAAAAATAAAACAAAAATCCAATAATCTTCTTCCAAACTGTGTGAAAGTTTATTTTCCTTCAGATATTTCATGAAAATTCACCAAAATGTTCTCTTTAAAAAAAAATAAAATCATAGTTATTTTTGTTGATTACTTTAACTGTTTTTTAAAAATATATTTTAATACACTATACTGTACGTCATGAACTTCCTGGAACCTGAACTCTGTCCTTCTCCCGTCACTCTCCCTCCATCGATTTCTTCTCCTGCTCTCTTCCTTCCACCTCAACCTCCATCTCTCCTCGCACTCCCTCTCGACTGTCCTCCTCCCTTCTCCTCACCTGCCTCCCCTCCTTCCTCCCCCTCCACCCCCCACCCACCTCTGTCAATGGCGGTGGCTGACAGTGACTTTGCATCCAAAATGAAAAACAGGCAGATGGGCTCGTCCGGCGGCGGCAACATGACCAAGAGCACGAGCGTCAGCGGCGACATGTGCAACCTGGAGAAGACGGACGGCAGCCAGTCCGACACGGCGGTGGGCCTGGTGGGCGTCGACGACAAGAAGAGGCGCTCCAGCATCGGTGCCAAAATGCAGGCCATGGTCGGCATGTCGCGCAAGAGCCGGAGCACCTCTCAGCTCAGCCAAACAGGTGAGGTGTCCGCGTCCGTCCCGGGACCTCCTCCGTCCGGGATCTTAACTCCAACTTCCAACCCCCTTGCAGTTCTTCGGAGGCTCTTTTGATCCCTCCTCGCCTCTCTTTTCTTTAGGTGCACAGTTCCTGACACTATCCTCCTCTTCCTCCTTTCATTTTTTGCTTCATTGCTGTGAGTGAGGATGGATGTGATTATTGATGGTGTCTCTCCAGAAGCTGTGCTACGATTACGGGACATATTTACCACTTCATTAATCCTGTTAATCTAATGTCTTCATCTCTAACTCTACTGTTTCCTTTTTGTGAAATATGTGGGGTTTTTTAGGTTGTTTTTCTTGTTTTCCTGAAGTGGACATTGGTGAATAGGACAATTATTATTATTTTTTATTTGAAAGTGTTTACAAGACATTTTATAGACATATATATTTGTATTTCTTAATTGCATTTATTTGGAGAAAAGATAACAGCAACATTCACCTCTGCTGGTGGAAATAAAAGGAAACAAAATGTTAATAACTGCATCTGTAAAAAAGAAAAAGAAAAATATGTTTATTCTAAATATTTTTTTGATAAGACACAGTAATTAATTTACATAAAAACTACTTGATTTTAGGGTTTTAGTCTTCAACTATTGTTTTTTAGATAGATTAAAAATAGATTTTTATTGTTCATGCTGCTCAAGTCTACTCAATGTCAGATGTACTTTAGCAGTTTTACGAAAAATGATGTCTTTTCTTTTCTTCCCATACCTTGAGATACAATTTTTACAATTTAGTTCCTTTCAGGATATAAATCTGACTGTGGAGTTTGACAAAGAAGCAAAATCAGTGATGAGATTTGGTTTAGAGTCACAAAATTTTTACTTGCAGCCAGGAGAGAATAATACAGAAGTTTCTCATAGAACGACCAATTTCACTCTGTTTTTTTTTTTTGCATCTTTATAATCCATCATGATTTATCGATTATCTGAGTGACAAGAACAAAGTTACTAACCGGTAAAATGTAGACTAGAATGAATTACAGCATAGGTTAGTGTTCTTCCTGATGGCTTATCTGAGTAAACCTGGTACTGGTATGTATAGTTTTAATACATTACCTAACATTCCATTTCCAACTAAAACCAAGCAATGCTTTTGTGAATCAAGCAATGATCAACGTGTGTATAATGTGGTTGATAACATTTGATAACACTCATCACTTTTGCTCAGTAATTATTTCATCAGTTCCGACCTTTTTGGCAAAAGTTACAGGAGTAGAACTTCAGATTAATATAAATTTTCTTATCCAAGTTGTTTTTGAGAACTTTTGAACGTTTTATAGTGAATATTGGAGAGGTAAAACTCAATAACACAAAGTAGTCTCGGTCACGGGCCGAACAAAAAAAGTTTGTTTACCAAATCGTCTATGACAGCAAAAGAGTAAAGTCTGTTCCTTATCTTATCTTAAACACAAGCATCTTGGTTGGTCACAATATCAATGCAAACATCGATCTATTTCTGATTTTGAGCCAAACTTCAAGAGGACAACAGGAAATGACTTAGGTCCTGAGTTTGACACGTATGATCTATAGAGAGAAAAACATAACAATATTTGAATACAAAGTTGAGTTATGTTTGTATAATTACATTTTTTAAACTGACATTTCGTCGTGTCAAATTTTATACTTTATATTTGTTCTTTTTGTGGTGATTTGCTGCTGGCAGAAGTGTTGACAGAATAAATCGAGGGCATTATCAAACTCGAATCATGCAGCATTATTCTCATAATGATGTTAGAAAAACATCTTTTGAAACAGTTGAATAATCAGCTGGAGCTCTTATCTTAAGTGAATGTCGGGAGCTTTGACCCAATTTTGCTCACGGATCATCCAAGTCATGCAGGAGCAAATGAGGCAGTTCAGTTGGTGCCACACGTGTCTCTCTGCTGCCCCGTGAGGTTTGTCCTGTGACCTGTCACCCATCACCAGATGTTAAACTACAACACTGCACTGCGAGGCACAGTAGTATTACTCTGCAAGGCTCTATAGTATTACTCTGCAAGGCTCTATAGTAATACTTTACAAGGCTTTGTATTATTACTCTGAATGGATCTATAGTATTACTCCTCGAGACACCGTAGTATTACTCAACGAGGCTCCAGTGTATTGCTCTGCAAGGCACTATAGTATTACTTCACTAGGCACCGTAGTACTACTCCGCTATGCTTCATAGTTTTACTACTAGTTTTTCACTCTATGAGGCACAACAGTATTACTCCGCGAGGCACCGTAGTTACTCCATAATGCACCATAGTACTACTCCGCTATTCTTCATAGTTTTACTACTAGTTTTTCACTCTACGAGGCACCACAGTATTACTCCTCAAAGCACTGTAGTATTACTCCGCTATTCTTCATAGTTTTACTACTAGTTTTTCACTCTACGAGGCACCACAGTATTACTCCACAAGGCTCCATAGTATTACTCTGCAGGGCACCACAGTATTACTCCTCGAAGCACCGTTGTATTACTCCTCGATGAACCGTAGTATTACTCCACGAGGCTCCACAGTATTACTCAACAGGGCACCATAGTATTACTTCACTAGGCACCGTAATACTACTCCGCTATTCTTCGCAGTTTTTTATTCTGCAAGTAACCGCAGTATTACTCTACGAGGCATCTTATTATTACTCTGAGAAGCGGAGTTATACTACAGTGCCTCACAGATTAATTCTAAGGAGCCTTGTGGATTAAAAAGCTAGGAGTAGAACTATGAATCATAGTGGGGATAGTAGTATAGTGCCTCACCGAGTATTTCTACAGAGTTCTCAGAGTAATAATAAGATGCCTCGCAGAGTAATACTGCGGTTACTTGCAGAATAAAAAAATGCGAAGAATGGCGGAGTAGTATTACGGTGCCTAGTGAAGTAATACTACTCCGCTATTCTTCGCAGTTTCGCAGTATTACTCTGCGAGGTATCTTATTATTACTCTGAGAAGCTCTGTAGAAATACTCGGTGAGGCACTATACTACTATCCCCACTATGAATCATAGTTCTTCTCCTAGCTTTTTAATCCACAAGGCTCCTTAGAATTGAGTGAGGCACTGTAGTATAACTCCGCTATGCTTCCCAATTTTTTTACTCTGGTTTTTATCCGGTATTACTCTGTCGACACATTTGTACTTCTCCCGGAGTCTGTTTAATTCAGGCTATCAGTCACGCCGTAGAACAATATGTTAAGGTAAGTTGAGTATCAAAGATAGACAGACAGACAGAAAGAGACAGACATGAAGTTTGTCTCTTTCTAGAAAACTATCGAGGACAGTCTGTTGTCTTAACTTCCAGGAACAAACAGACGCGTCCATTGTATTTTAGGTTGTGTTGCACCAACTGACAGACAGTTCACACTTCCTCTCACTCTTCCTCTCACTCGTCTCGTACAAGTCTGGAGATGAAAAAGCTTTCAGTTTTCCCGTCTCTGCGTCTGAGCTGCAAATGGAATTGTGTGCTTGTGATGTATGTCGCTCAGCAGTCGAGCTGACCTAGTTTAATGTGAGGCGTGTGTGTGTGCGTGTGTGTGTGTGTGTGTGTGTGTGTTCGTGTTGAAGGTGGTTGATGTTTGAACACACACATCATTGGACCTGACTGAGCACAGCGACTCTGACTTTGACAAATTCAGGTTATCGCGGTGGATTGAATTTGCTCCCCGTGAGTCACTTTCTCTCATCCGGGATTTTTATTTTTATACCCCCTTGTGGAAAAGTCACAATTCCTACACAAATCCCCGGGAGCTTGTGTTCTACGAACTGCCTCGAAGCGGACCTTTTAGCAACGATACTTTGAAGCTTTTAAAAGTATTGTCCCTGAATCCAGATCTGGGTCACGTAGGATCCAAAGTCAACACCCAAAAACATTCCCTGGAGGATTTTATTATTGAATTTAGAACAAAATTTCTCAGACAAATGCTGCCAATCATCTCCTTTCTTTCCTGTCTGGAGAAAAGATTATATTTAGTAGTAAATTAATAATTAAATAAAGTAGTTAATCCATAATGAAACAGTAGAAAAGTGCTTTAACTACTATATTTACCTTCTGTGGGAAGAGTTACGGTATTATTTATTTGACATAATGTAAATTCTATACCAGACCTTGAACCATATTATCATCTCATGGTACAATATATTTAAATAGATATATTGATGGATGGATGAATGGATGAATGGATGAATGGATGAATGGATGAATGGATGAACTTATAATTATCTGAACAATTTCATGGGAATTTTATTGACAAACTTGTGATCGTTCTACTCTCTTTTGGTTAAATCAATAGAACTGAAAGCCAAACTATGCCCCCAAAAAATCTGCTTAAAAAGCCCCAGGGGACAACTGCATCCTCTCGTACTAAGTCATCACCTGTATCTCTCTGGAATTTTCTTTTTTTTTGTAGCTGCGGAGGACGTTGTGACGCTGGTAATATTTTCATGTTAGTTGTAAATTTAATGTATTCATGTAGCCCTCGTGAGATCAGAGAGAAACTATAGAACTAATCATGTAGAAATGTCTCTGTTAGCCAACATTAAAAATCATATTTAGTATTTGTTTTCATTAATAGTTGAACTTTAAATGTAATATTTTATCTTCTTAATGTGATTAATGTTTAGCTGGAAATAATCTTAAATATTATTATTTTTAAATGTTTTATTATATGTTAAATGTTTGATATATATATATATATATATATATATATATATTATAAAGTTTAATTTTGTGGGAAAAATATAATTTAACTTTAGCATGAGAATAATCTGTTAATCTGAATAGTTTAAGACAAATTAACTTCTCATCCCTTGTCTATAGAATAATGAAGTGGAATATAAACAACAACAAAAAAGAAAATAAAATCATTAATATTTTCTGAGAAACCGAGGAAGCAGATGAGTGACAGGACTGAAGTTGTTTCTTAGATGCTAAAGATGTTTTTTTTATGTGTTTTTTTAAGGTGACTCAGGCAGGTTGAATCATTAATCAATATAAAGAACCCTAAAAAAAGCAACATGAATTCTCACTGTGCAAGACTCTGTGCAGAAACATCACGTAGATGAAGGAAAATAATAACTGCAACATCTGCTCAATCGGCCTTTTCATGACTCAGCAATTTTCAGCATCATTCTGTTGTGTAGCCAATCGAGCGAGACGATTCCTCCGTGCACAGCTGTGCAGAACGTGCGCTAACTCAGCTTAATAAAGACATGATTTTATAATCTAGTGAGCATTTCTTAGCCGTTTCTTATCTTGTATTTTCTCTTGAAATCAGTTCAACAGGAGAGATGACGACAGTTGTCACAGTATCAACGTGATGATCACATGAGTTCAAGGATCAATAATCATCATGTTTTTGCAAATGGTATTGAATCTTCTGATGAACTCAATATTAAGAACGAGTGAGAAATTGAAAGATAAATTATAAAACATAAATTCGAGATTAGGGAACACAAAGGAATCATTATTAAGATTGAGATACAATCGGTGCCTTATTTATTTGTTTTGTTCAATTGTTTTGTTTTTTTTAGTTCTGAAGAGGATTAACGGCAGTGAAAAAAATTATAATTGGTTTCACGTTTCTTACTTTGATCTGAGACTTTAATTTTAATCCCAACATTTTTTAGATTCAAATAAAAAAAAGTTTAAAGTAGAAATTCCCATTTTAATCGTAAACTCATAATTGAAACTTCAGTATGAGAAATTTCACCTTAATTTATAGATTTTCTCTTTAAATTCAGACTTGAAATAAAAAGAAAATCTCACTTTCAAGTCCAACATTTCTTAATTATTCTGAATGTATTGTAAGAATTTTCACTTTGAAGTTAAAAACATACAGTTTACACTTTAGAGTCAAAATTCCCTGATTATTTTAAATCTCAGATTTCTTACTTTAATCTGTGGATTTGTGACCTTAATCTCGCAATTCTCATTCAAAATGAGATTTAAAATTAAAATATTATCTCTTCAAAGTCAACATAAACAAATGATTCTTAATCTCAGATTACTCATTTCAAAGTAATACAGTTTGATACTGATAATATTAAGATAAAAAAAAACACTGGGTTCCATCCAAGGGTAAAAAAAACTTATGCTAAGGAAAAATATAAATATAAGGTACTTCATTGTGATGTATAACTGGCTAAGATACAGTATTATATATAGTATTAAGGATAATACACAAAAGAATAATGGTGAAAACCATGTGCAATTATCTCGTGAATATATAAAATAAAACTAAATATGTAAACTTGTTCATTCATAGTAGTTTATAAACCTACAAAAATAGCCATACATCTATAAAAAGTTCCAACAAACAATGTCCTTGACTTTAGAAATTTCATTTGGAGTTGAATAATGAGTGAATTATAAAAAAAAAATACAAAGTGTAAGTAAGATGCAAGAAACATTTCTAAATGGCCCAACAACAGCTACTTATGTTGAGAAGCTCAGAAGTTCTCATCAACAAGTTCTACCTCGGCTCAGTTTGAATGATTTTCTACCGTTCACGTCTTTCCCAGAAACACTTTTTTTTCACCTTTTCTTCTAGTGCGTGATTGTCTGGTGTCGCTGACTTATTAGACACAGGATACTGGACCGAAGCAGAAAAAGATACAATCCGCTGCCTGCAGTGACATTGAGTGAGAAGATTGAATCAGCGGGGACCATTGTGAGGATGTTACCTCATTCTTTTGGCCGTGATCCCATGTGTCATGATCTCCAGGTGGGGGCCGGATTCTTCTCCTGCCCTACTTTTCTATAAACTGACCCTGGGTGACATAAGAACCGTGGACCGGAGAGAACATCATGTAAACAGACTTTCAGTCTCAATGACAGGATGTCTACTTTAGGTTCATGACCATGGTTGAAGTGCAGGGCTATCGGCTCAGCTCCTTTTTTTCGAGATGCTGTGAAGTGCATCTTTTATGTGTCACTAGAAACACCATTGAAGGGACGTCTGTGACCTTTGTCTAGAAAAGCGCTCTACCAATATTACTTACTTTCTTACATCATAGTGCCACCAAACACTGTAGTACATATTCGTGGTCAGGCTCCTCCTTACATCAGTGTTTAATTCTGACCCGCTCTAGTAGAAGAACTCACATTTCCCAGATCCTTAAAACTCTTCACTGGCTGCCAGTTTCTTTCAGGATCCATTTTAAAATTCTGGTTCTTACTTTCAGATCTATTCATGGTCAGACTCCTCCTTACATCAGTGATCTGATCCAGCCTTACACCCCAGCTCGGCTCTGAGGTCTGTGGATCAGAATCTGCTGATGGTTCCTGAACACGGTTCAGGACCAGAGGAGAGAAATCCTTCCAGACTGTTGCTCCTAAGCTTTGGAATCATCTCTGTGTTTGATGATCTACTGACTCCTTCAAGAAACATCTGAAGACATTTTTATTCGTGTAGGATTTTCCCTGATTTTCTGGGACTCCTGTTTTTGTCTTATGTGTCTTGACCTTTTAGTATATATTTTAACTGTGTGTCTTTTGATTGTTAAAGCACTTTGTGACCCTGGTCTAGAAAGGCGCTCTAGAAATAACCATTACTTACTTACTTATCTCAGTGTAGCTTAAATTTATCAGAACCTTTCTAACCCTAACCCTTGGCCTAGTAAATCCACAACTCAAAAACAGGAACCCTCTCCCCCCCCCCCCCCCCGATATCTTGATGACAAACACATTGTACTTGTATGTGTGTTCCAGTTACGTCCACCAGAATACAATAATAGTCTTCGTTCCTTGACCCCGGCTTGTAGGATCCAGATTTGGGCGTCTTTAGGGGAAAGTGTTTCTTGCGTAAGAACACAGCCTTGAGCTCTCGCGCTGGTGTAATTTATCTTCCCCAATTTAGCCGCTCGTCTGTCTGCGCGGCTCCTGCGATATCGCTGAGGTTACTAATGATGGTCCCGGGGGGTCCGAGAGAAGACGGGCCCGCTCTGACGATGATGCATGGAAGCAAGGTGGAGGCTCAGGTACGACCGGGGACAGCAGCGCCCCCCCAGCCCCCCCGCACACCCCACATTCAAGTCCTTACTTTACTGCACGGACTCAGGACTTCAAAGTTTTATCATCCGCACAAGCATGTTCTTAAACTATAAGTTACCTCATCTTGAATTGAATGACCCCTTTAAGTACTTAATCGTACCATTGCTTCGTCAAGTATCAAGGATCAAATATCGTGACATATTTCTATAAATTTGCTGCGGCAAATTGATCAAGAACAAGGTCCTGCAATTGTGTTTTTTTATCACTGAACTGTGTATATTAATGATTATACACACATGTAACAATACACCCTATACTATTTGGGCGTCCTAGCTCAGATGGTTGCTCGCCGTCTGAGAGGTTACGGGTTCAATCCCAGCTCGGGATGAGTTTTTGGCAAAACACTTTACCCTGATTGCGACGCAGAGCTGGCACGCTGCGTCGCAGCCTACTCCCATCAGTGTGTGATTGTGTGTGTGAATGGGGGAATGCGTTAAAGCGACTGTTTAAAGCACTTTTGTGACCCTTGTCTAGAAAGGCACAAATAACTATTCTTCTCTACCAAAATAAAAGCATTCCATCGATGGTGAAAATTGGCTGATAGTAATGACCATTAAATCTAGTTCTAGAAACACTTTCATTTTTAGATCCATTTTAGCTCCAAATAAGAAAAGCAACAGTAGATATTCTTTTATTCTCACAATAGTGCGAAAATGTAAGTTCTCCCAGCAGAAACAGTATCACTGGTTAATCAATCATGTTTGTAGTTTCTGAGACTCTGACTGAGTCTCTGTTTCCATTAGATCAAGCCAAGTTAGTCTCAAACTTGCAGCCATTTGACTCAAATCTAGCATCACATGCTAGCATCACATGCTAGCATCACATGCTAGCATCACATGCTAGCATCACATGCTAGCATCACATGCTAGCATCACATGCTAGCCTCAGCATGCTACATTAGCATCTTAGCTATGTGTGGCATATCAGTTCTTACCAACAGTATTAATTTATTCTCATTACACATACCGTTATACCAGTGTGTACGGCATAAAACTTCAGGGACATGCACTTAGGGAACGTTTTCCAATGGGGACCCATTTCACTGCCGCACCACAAAACCTGTCAACCTGTGAAGAAAACGATATAATAAACATATTTAAAAAGTCATATGTCATTGCGGCCATACCTTTCCAGTTTTAAATCCAGTGCTAGCCACGTCTGTTTTTTGTTAAATGAAATAGGAATAGATATAGGATTCGATTCGATTTTCATCTGTGATTATATGTTGAAATAAATGACTTAAATTAACATTAAATAAACAAAACTCCTGCTTCACTCCGATGCAAATATGACCACATGCATTGTTGCAACTATACAAAACTGTTGCCATCTATATAGAAGGAAAATAAATACAAACAGACTCACTTTAATTCACAAATTTAGTGGCTAAAATTGCAAATATATATATCTAGATATAGCATTTTATTGTTGTAGTTTATGGCCTCCTCAATCACTATTGTTTTGTTTGTGTGTTGTTGTGTCTTCTGACTGTACGAATGCGAACTGCAGAGAGAAAAGTTCATGTATTTCTTCAAAGTAGAGACACCTGTAGTTAAGGGTTTTTTGGACTTTGGTTGAAAAATATGAGAAATTAAAACGCTGTCTACATGTCAGTTCTAGTGTTAACATGTACATTGTGTGGTAGGGGTTGTGTTGCCATGCAACCGACGCGACCATTACGACTGATCTAGTCTCTTGTTTTTGACAGTGCATGTATTTAAATATATCAGGATGAGATGTGAATATAAAATTAACTCCTTCACTTAATTGGCGTCAGCTTGAAACGAGAACATGACGTCCGTCCTCGCAGACTTTGTACAAACAGCAACGATTAGTACGAGTTTAATGTGTTTGTTTTCACTGCTGAACCAGGTTTTCGAAGGACTTTCTAGACATTGTATATAAAGAAACTGGGCAAGATCTAGATTTATTTGTTAATAAATTAAGTTTTAAGATACATAGTTGTTATCTCATGAGCTCAGTAGGTGGCGCTGTCATTTAAAAAATAATGTGAGTTTTCATTTAATTAGTGGTTTAGAAAAACATAATCTTTTGCTAGAACCACTCTAAAAATGTACTAATATTACAAAATGTATTCCTGTTACTATTCAACCTTGACACAGCATTAGCATATTTGTGTTTAAGTTACAGAATATCAATCTGTTGTGTTTTTTTTAATTCATTTTTTGATCAAAACTCATTAAGAAACAACTCATTAGTTGGTAAAAACATGTTTTTTATTTATTGCATAAAAGGACAGGTTTGAATTTAATTGTGAGGAAATTATGTATAAAGTAAGAACCATTTATATGGAAGCATATCAGTGCCATCAGATGATTGAATTGTTGAATTCAACAATAAAAAAGTTATTTGATCCATTATTTATTTATTTTTAAATTGTAATTTGTTTTTTAAGCATTTAATTTGTTTAAATAATTTAAATCTAATATAACTGAATTGAAATGTTGAATTGGCTTGTCTCTTTATAGTTTTCTTTAAAAAAAAGGTTCTATTTACAAATACAGTTGGATTGTTTAATTTCAATAAATTCTGATATATATATATATATATATATATATATTTTTTTTTTTTAATTCAATATATTACATTATATATTATATTTTATATATTTATTAATATTTTGAAATTGATTAACTTTTAAGTTCAATGTAAAGTTAGTAGGAAGCCAACATTTGTAATTTAATTCCGATTTACTCAACGATTTACTATTAAAGTATATATTTTATTGATGTATTCATTGTTTAAGCGCTTTGTGACCCTGGTCTGGAAAAGCGCTATATAAATACAAATTACTTACTATTATACATTTACCTTTTATCTTTAAATCAGTTATGGAGATACATTTATATTTATATATCAAACTGTTAAATAGATCAATTGACTGAAAGATTATAGGTTGAGGTCAAATCGTTCCGTGAATAAAAGGTTCACGCTGGTATATAATTTAGGTTGTCTAGAGCGCTCTAAAGTGGCCCTTTGAACAGCGATGGCTGATGACCTCTAATTCAGAAATTCAAAACGTCCTGCACGTGCGACGCCCGGAATAGAACCGGGATCACGAGGCAATTAGGAGCAGGACCCAGGTGCGACCGGAGACGTGTGACAGTGCAATGGCACCTGGCAGGGGGCGCTAATTTGACACCACTGTCGAGGAACAGTGTGAGCGCCGGGCAGGCAAAATCGTCGAAAAAAAAATCAATGGAGAATACATTCAAGTGACAACAACGCATCACATATTAGTGCTTATTTTAACTTTTATTTAACCAAGATATTCATGTTTTGAATATAAAATATTCAAATATATATGATATATTCATATATTCATATATTCAATAGTCTACTTAGAGAAATTAAATTCCTGGTTTTCATTTTTAGCTACTTTTGTATTTTTCAATTGAGATTGTTTTGTCTTTTCTCAGTGTGAGTGTAGTCTTGACCTGACCTGTCTGTTAAATCTACATGATCGATAACAATAAAACTGTCATTTCACCCACAAAACAAATACAATAATAATAAGCTGTGACTTTTATATTAAATGAAATAATTCAATTGTATTTTTACGTAATTTAATTATTAAACTTATATTATTTTAACTTTTAACGTTTTTATTTGTGCAGGCTTTTCCTTGATTTTCTGGAACTCCTGTTGTGTTATCAGTTTTATCTTGACCTTTAAAGTATATACTTTATTGAATATTGTTTTGATTGTTTAAGCGCTTTGTGACCCTGGTCTGGAAAAGCGGTATACAAATAAAAATGACTTACTTACTTACTTACTTACTTACTTACTTATTAATGAAATATAAAATGCTGCAGTAATGGAATCCTACTTCAAGAATTTCATCATCACCGGTTTTTATATTGTGGCTAAAAAAAATCGCTGACTCATCGTCAAGTCTAAAGAAAGATTTTAGCACACATGTATTTCTGTACGTGTCTAAATCTGGTCTTCCGTCATATACTTAGAAGTATCTTGACCGCAGCTAAAAATACAACTTCTCATTATCGTTATTTGGTTTTTCTGACGCCATATGTGGAAGAGGAAGCCGGGTGAGTCAAACTCCGCTGTGGATTGAGTCATGAAGCCACGAGCGTGATTCTGCAAATCCTGAAAGAAATTTTAGAAATGCATGTTATTTTTCAGTATGAAAATGTACAAGTACTGTACATTTGTCACGATGTTGTTTTCCGGCGTTCACACGTGCAACAGTTTTCCTTCGCGGTGTGTTTTTTTCTTCTTTCTTCCACCAGCTGGTGCCTCATTCCTCGACTCACCTGTCGGTCTCACAGTCGACAGAAGGTGAGATTCCTTCCTCGGAATGGTGTGAAAACGCCGACTGGGATGGTTTGCTTCATGTTCAGTGCACAAAAAACAAACAAAGAATCTGTCATTGGAGTGGAAAGTTGTCACATGTATTATTATAATTGCAATGATGTTTTATTCTACCCTTAGACTCATGACTCATTATATTGTTCGGTCGAGGAAGGAATTCCATCTTTGATGGTGTTAGCATTTATACTATAATTAAATAGTTAACATTGAACACATTCATGAAAAGAAAAAAAGGCAGAAAAAGGTCCAAAATTTCGAGTGAAACCACATAAAAGTCTGTGTAACCTTAAACCGTGAATTACTTTTTAAACAAATAAAATATTTTCTTTTTTTTATTATTATTTTTTACATTGAAAAGTTCTTTTTTTTATATAACTGAATAAGAACAATGTTCTTCTTCATGTTTTTACACATATAGTTTAATATTCTAATTCCTAAAATAAAATAAAAAATTAACTAAATTAAATAATTTTAATTTGTTGCCTTTTAAATGTAAATACATAAAAATGTTTTATAATAGTGCAACTATAATATTTGATCAAGTAACTTTGTAGTCTTTTGTGATTGTCTTGTAGCGCTACACCAACATTTTTATATTGAATTTAAAAGGCTACAAATTAAAAAGAAAGTTGAATTTTAACAATGTATTTCTGGATTGTTTGTATTTGAATATGAAACTGTGTAAAAATCATTTATTTTTATTTTATCGTTACAAAAAGAGTCAACCTTTCAATATATAAATTGTGCCTGAATATCTTGTAGGATGACGGTTGGTTTGTTCAGATGAAACTACACACTTTATTGTACACATGTAACACAGATTTTTTTTGCTTTTTCCCTGCCGTTGTGTTGAGATGTGTAGTGCTGTGATCGCACTACAATACAGTGATAGCTAGATGGATGGATAGATGGATGGATGGATACACAATCTAAATCTAAAGATAAAGAACATAGATAAAAGAAAAGGACACAAAGTTTAACATGGAATACAATCATCTTTTCACTCCACTCCTGCCCCCAAACTCAGAATTAAACAATCTTATAGCACGAGGAATGAATGAGTCCCTGAGTCTATTAGTGTTGCATCATGGGAGGAGCATTCGTTCACTCCATCTGCTTCTCTGCTCACTGATGACAGTGTTCAGAGGACGACTGTCATCAGTGGAATAATGTGAAACGAATGTCGGCGGAAGCTTGTCAGAGACGCTCGCGTTAGAAAAATTGCAGCAGGATGACCTTGAATCTTTAATTTACGACAGTGACCCAGACAATGAGAATATCCAGATGACACTCCCTGATTAATGGTGGAAGCCACTTCCTGTCTGAAAGCCAGAGAGACACACGAAGGGGAAGTGGTTCCAGACGGCAGCACTGGCTAAGATCAAATCCCGCCCGCGGGGGAATGTAAACACCGAGAGAGTGTGTTTGCCGACCTTCAGGCGTGTATTGATGAAGGCCGGTTTTGAGTGTGTGTCGACGGTCACCCGTGCGATGGTGTGAGTCCTCCATCAGTGGGTGTTTACACTGCAAACTCTCAGGGAGGCGCTCTGACGCTCGGCGGCCTCTCGCCTCGTCCATCAGCGAGACTTCCCTCGTCTCTGATCTCCTGACCGGGCTTACATTCCACTTCTGGGAAGTTCTTCTATTGTTGTCGGATTCTACAGATTCCTAACGTCTGAGAGACGCTGAATTTCCAGCCACTCCGGTCACCGTGAGACACTTTTAGATCAGAGGCTCGTGATTTCATTTGTCATCGAGGAGAATGTCTCGTCCTGCATTCGGGAATCAAAGAACTCCGGTTCAGGAATTCACTCCTGTGCTCTTCTGCTGGAGAAAGTCCTGAAGTTTGTGTGGACTTTTTTAATGATGGTGAGGTTTAGGACACGTGAGAGAAATTAGAATAAAAAATGTATTGTTTTTATGCTTAAATACAATTTAACTTAAGCTGGACAGGAAGTAGGTCAAACTCATCAAGTTTGTGACTCAACATCCACTCGCATCTGAGTAAAAATGTACATTTCTAATTTTGAAACTTTTTTTAATGAAATGTTAAATTGATTTATTATTGTCTTTCATTATTTATATTCTTGAAAGGTTATTATTGAATACTTTAATTTATTCATTGTATTTTGAATAGTTGATTTGCTATTTTTTTTGTATTATTAAGTAAATAAATTTGAATATTGTCTTTATTAATTTAATTAATCCAATTATTATTTTCTTTTTTATTTAAACATAGTCTTTGTTCTGTTATTCGAATAATTCCAAAAATATTATTTCTTAATTCAATTTGAAGCCTTTTAAATTCATATTGAATTCAATTCATAAAAATGTTGTTATAATAGTGATGACACACTGTGACAACAAACAAGTAGATATAATATAGATATAAAAAATGATATAGATTAATAAAAAAAAATCTATTTGTAAAAATGCTTTATTCATTTTCTTTTTTAAATGTAATAATTAAAAAGTCAACTTTTTATAATACAAATTATTGAATTAAAAAAAACTTAACTTGACGATTATAGAAGTCAACTATTCAAGAAAATATCTCAATAGCTAAAATTAAAAAAACTAAAAAAAACACGACGACACACACACTAATGCTGATTCGTGTTAGAATCTCTACGATCTCCAGTTAAATCCAGCATAATTTACCATAAAACAAGAGCAAAACGATTCTCTAATTTACACATCAGTAACTTAATTGCAACCACATCACGTGCTCCTGCAGAGCGTTGGGATCCGAAGGTAGTCAAGACTCTAAGTAAACCACAGTCTGATAAAAGAACCTGCAGATAAGGTGAGAATCCTTCATTAACCCTCCTTGACCGCGACCAGATGTTGCTGTTGTCGATCGACAGACGACGAAAATATCCATCTGTTTGTTCACAGTCACATACTTCAGCGAGTGTATTTATATGAACAAAGTGCGTACGTTTCTTCTTCACGTGCCGAACGTGCGGCGGGGGATGGACGTCAGCTTCAGCTCTCACGTGTCTGAACATGTCGAGATTTAAACAAACAAGTCGTGCTCGATTTTGTTTATCTGTTACTTTTATCTCAAGCAACTTGTTTGTCTTCAGGCTGGTTCTTGTTACCAAAAATGTTAAATATCTGTTGCGCAACAGAACCTGTTCTGTGGTAGAAGACCAAGTAAGGAAGCTTCTGCGATCGTGATCACTTCATAATGGATTATAGAAACTTCTGACTTTTGATCGAATTTCAACTTTACCGACCAGGTTTTGGTTATACAGTGGCACTGCAACACCAAAAGAACCCATTAAAATATAATTAAATATTGGCAAACTTCCTGAAGAGCCACAACTAAGAGACAATGTTTTTGTTTATTTGTACATATATATGTGTGTGGAAATGTAATGGCAATTCCACTGAGCAGTGTCTTGTATTTTCATATCTGAATACATATACAAGCTGTAATACTAGAAGTTACCTGGTATAAAAAATATATTTTAAAAAAAAACCAAAACCCTTTAGAAAGAGGGGGTGGGGAGAAGACGGTTGAGGTGATTTATGGCCTTAAAAATGCTGAAAGAAGGTGACATTTTTAAAATCATTGTGATTTAATATATACCTATGACTTTGACCTATTTGAGTTTTTAGGAGAGTATTATGCTCCCCTTTTTCTAAATTGTTTCGCATTAACTTGCATTATATCTTGTGTAGGAGCTGGTTTGAATCCCCTTTTGTTCATTCCTGCCATGTCATTGGTCAACATTCAGTCAAATTTTCAACTGCAGTTTATTGTGAATCAAGATAAACTCTTCCATCTTAAGTATAAAATCAAACATTATGTCATAAAATGACACTATTTCATCTAAGTCACTTTTCTGTAACTCGACTTTCATTTGTTTTTTAAAACCTAGTGATGTCGGCCCCAATTACGCACCGGAAATGTTGGTCAAATAATAACCTTTGTTTGAGTGTTAATTAAAATTGACCCATATTGTCATTTTGCCACAAAGGAGTTTGTCCAACAGGCTTCCATGGTGTCGCCTCTTGACGTGCTGCTCTGGATGAAAGAGGTCTTGATAGAAAAAGGGCTGTTGTGTGTCGATAGGAGCTTCACAGAGAGGCTTTGGTATTTGGATTGCACTCATATTGGACAGATACACACTAAAGACACTATGGATAAGATATAGATGTATACTATAGATGTTTACTAGAGACTCTCTTTGCGCTTGATGGAGTCTATTGACTCCTTTAAGAAACATCTTAAGACGTTTCTATTTGTTCAGGCTTTTCCTTGAATTTCTGGAACTCCTGTGTTGTTCTCAGTATTATCTTGATCTTTAAAGTATGTACTTTTTTGAATATTGTTTTGATTGTTTAAGCGCTTTGTGACCCTGGTCTGGAAAAGCGTTATATAAATAAATATTACTTACTTACTTACTTACTTACTAATGATACTAATGGACTCATTTCCTGTGAGGGTAGGACTCTGTCAGTTCTGCCCTTTGTCAGTGATTCTGTCCATAAAAGTAATGGACAGAATCAACTTCATGTCAATTTCTAGGATTGGGTCACTGCTCTTTGCGGATGACGTGGTCGCGTTGGCCTCATCAGACCGTGACCTTCAGCTCTCACAGGAAAGGTTGGCAATCCAGCGTGAAGCAATACCTCTAATCCGAAGGGAAGACTTCTTCTTCGGGTTGGGAATGAGATCCTGCCCAAAGTGGAGGAGTTTAAGTGGGGGGTCTTGTTGAGATCGACAGTGGTATGAGGCTGGGATCTGCAGTTATCTGCACCTGTCGGTTGTGGTGAACAGAGAGATAAGCCGAACGGCATGTATACCAGTCGATCTACGTCCCTACTATCATCTATACGTCCCTACCCTCACCTATGGTCACAAACCAGGTGTAGTGAGCGAAAGAGCAACATCGCGAGTACAGGCATCCACAGTGAGTTTCTTCCATAAGGTCCCTGGGCTCTTGTTTAGAGATAGAGTGAGATACAACGCAAACAATACAACGTTGTCGATACGACACGATCGATACGATGCAATCAATACGATGCGATTGATACGATGCAATTGATTCAACACAATTGATATAATGTGATCTATATAATGCGATCAATATGATGCAATCGATATGATGCGATTGATTTTACGCAATCGATACGATGCAACTGTTTCAATACGATACAATGTGATCGTTACGATTTGTATTAAACGATACAATCGATACAACGCAATCGATAGTATGCGTTGCGAGACGATTGATAAAATGCAATTGATACGACGCGATCGATAGTATGCGATACAATGCAATTGATACGACTTGCAATTGAAAGGATGCGATGCCATACGATACATACGATAGTTGGGTAGATGGATACAATACAACATGTTGTATAATATCTATTGATAACACATGAAACAATTCCTTTATTACTCTTGGAAATCTAATAAATAAATTAGAAACACTTTACAAATGTTCTATCATTAAAGTGTCACACTTGTGTATTCAGGACAAAAACAGGCTTTAAGTTCTGGCCGACTGACCGGACCTCACACGTACTATTATCCACCACCAGAGACTGAAGTGACCTGAGAGGTGTCATGAAGTAGATGTTCACGTTTAGATAAAATGTAGCATTCAGTCTCCGGCTGTTTACATGTTTGATCAACGGACGCCGCGACTGTTGACGTGTCGGGAAGGCGAGCACGTGCGATCAACCGCCGCAAAGTGAGCAACAACACAGCTGTGACCCTTTTTCGGCGACGAAAAAGGGAGAAAAAAGTAGCCGAACTAGTCACGTGAACGCTGAGTGACTGCTGTGTGGCCCCGAGACGCTCGGATGTGCAGCTTGTTGTTTCTCCCGTGGGTGACATTGGGGGAGGAAACAGACCAGTAGCGGCGATGACTCCTACAGAAGGGACAATAAGAGGGAATAGAGTTGGTTTGAAGGGGAACAGAAGGGGGGGGTTGGTATCTCTGGGTAGAGCTCATTCACCATCAGAGCCAGCTGAGGTGCACTCGAGCCGACAAGCTCTCTGATTGGTGGGAGGGTCGATGCGGCTCTTCGCTCCCCCCCTCCCCGCTGAGGAAAGAGGTGCAGCGAGACATCGAGGACCTCGCAGCAGCAATTCGCCGAGACATGCACCAGAAGAACGCTCGGCTCCTGGACTAACTGATCTCGCAGCGTTTTTGGAAACCATGGGGAGGCAGGGACACGACTCCGCCGCTCCGGCTGCAGGGATGCGCATCCAGCACTCCCAGAGCAAGATGAGCCTCTCGGCGTCGTTCGAGGCTCTGGCCGTCTATTTCCCTTGCATGAACTCCTTCGACGAAGAAGACGGGGGTAAGACTCTGACGCCTGACACTGCAGATTCACAACATTCAACAGGGTTTTTTTTTTTTTTTTGGAGCTCGTTGTTGATTCAATGATGGGTACAAAACATCAGTCGGTGCTGAGTCGGCGTCTCTGATGCTCTCAGGTTCAATTCCCTGAAAGTAAATATTTAGCAATCGACGCATCTGTCCGGCCTGAGATAGACGTCGAATGGTGTTTAACTCCGAGAGAGAAGAAGTTTTTGGCATGTTCTCTTGTGTCTGAAACTATAATGCAAACATGAAACTGTATCCAGGTGAATATGAGATGCTACGAGAGGTTTTTGGACAGAACTAAGGATTGGAAATACAAGAGTATACTTTGTATTTTAATGTGTATTTGTGCTCTGGCGCTTTTAGTACTTACAAGATGAACAAAGTTAGAGTGACTGTATGGAAGTATATCAGTTCCATGACAAAATTGAATGGTTTAATTAATTAACATTTCAAATGGTGAAACTTTTTTGAAGCATTTTCTTTAATAATTGAATTCAATAATGTGTAACTACAAAGTTTTGATGTTGTTTTTATAATTGAAATTAAAAAACCTCATTTAATTTCCAAATTAAGGAATTTATTAACACAAAGTTAAATATTAAAAATTAGAATTGCCACCAGACAAAACCAAAAGAGTAGAGAGCTTGATACTTAATACAACAGAATTATAATGAATTAAAAAGGCTTAATTTAGAAACTGTATTTTTATTATTAGAAAATCGAATTCTATGTTTAAGGAATTAATTATTCACTTTGAAAATATTCACATTCCTCACAATAATTATACTATTCAAAAACATGTATGACCAAAAAAACCTCAAAATTTAAAATGCTAATGATTAAATAGAATTATTGAAACAAAAAAAGATTAAATGCTTAAATTAAATTAACATTTTTTTATTAAAGATTTTAACATAATTAGAATCTTACGGTAGGAAAGTTATGTTGAAAATGTTTTCAATCCATTGACCGCATCTGTATTTTGCCTAGTCACAAGAACTTAAAGGGAAAAAATCTATTATATATTGTGTTTGTTATATAAAAAAGAGAATTCAGAGGCGACACAGTTACCACTAGAGGGCTCACTGAAAAGTGGTTCGATGATCCATCTCTAAAACAACTACCTACAGATTTGTTAGCTAGTTAATAACTAGTGAAATCTTTTCTTAAAGATTTCTGACTTTCTACCTTGTTGCACTCGTTGTACATGGTTGAACTGCTATACATACACAGCAGCATTGAACAAAGGATAAAACAATAAAACAAAACTGCATGTCATTCATCTTTGTTTTACCCTTGTGTTATCTCAGGGTCAAGGTGACCCAAAGGCCCAGAGAAAAGGTGTTTGTGGTATCGCTTGTGTGGTCAAGGTTTTAGGTCAACTTGACCCTTAGATAACACAAGGGATAAAGATGCGACATCTTTGCCAAAAAGGAAGTTCTGTCCACTTTTTTAGCCACCAGTACTGTAGCATCAACCTTTAGGTGGAATTAATCATATTTGGAAACTCTTAAATACTTGTTTGCACATACACAAATTATTTATTATTAATAATAATTTTAATTTAAGTACAAATATCTTTTAAAGAATATATCTCGAAAATAACATTTATAATGATTTGATTCGATTGTTATGCTACCCCAAGGGATTTCAAAGTTTGTTCGAAAAATGTTTTTCAACGTTTTCAAAACCCCAGATAATATAGACTAAGTAATAATCAGTGTTTGCTACACCTTTGCTAGGAAAGTGCACATCATGAACACACACAAGAGGAAGAAACTTGTGTTGCTTTTTGTTTACGTGACGATCGCAGTTGCCGCTCACGAGTGGAAGTCGCTACAATAAGCACCGAGTCCTGAGTCACAATTCAAAAGCGAGCTGGAGAAGGTTCAGTCAACACGCGACGAGATGGAGCGGCGTTCATCAATAACATCTGGCCCCGGCTGATTGGCCGAGGCCAAGTGCAGACGTCAGAGGCGGCCTCGGCGGCAGACGCTGCCATTGTTCGGCGAGCAGGAAGTGGAGGCGGAGGAGAGCTGAACGAGGGAGATTTCAAGGATGAAAGGATTAAAGGGCTGTTCACGGCAGGATGAGATACGACGAGAGATGCTCATCCTCGGAGGTTGACGGAGGACGGATGCTAATGAGCGACTGAAGCCGAACAACATCAGAGCAGAGAAACAAAACATAAGACTTTAATGAAATACATAATTTTTTGACTTTAATTAACTCCCAAAATATTCTTTTTTTTACTTCAAATGTTTCTTTTGCGAGAAAAAGAACTTCAGAGAAAACACACTCGACAAGAAAATAATAGATATATCAGTATATGCAGTATAATTGATCAATTAATTTGATGCTGAATTCATAGTAAACTTTTTTTTTTAACATTTTTTTGTTAAACCTCTTAAAATGTTATTTTTTCAAACTTTTCTCACAGTCACAAATGTTTTAACCTCCGTAAGAAATAACACTTTTTTTTTTAGATATTATTTATATAATATTTTTAGACTGTACATTTGTTCTCCTTAAATATATCTTACAATTGAAAACAAATTTCACAAAAATAAATTGCTAGAAAACTGAATAAATAATAGTCAAATATGCAGAATAATTAGATATTTTTCGAGCACACAGCAACACGGACGATAGATTCATAAACCAAGAACAAGAACAGTGCAATAAAAGTGCAATAAAAAGAACAAAATGACAAAAGAATGGAGAACATAGATCAAAGAAAAATAAAAAGGATACAAAGATTAACATAGAATAGAATCAAATTTCACTCCTGCCTCCAAACTCAGAATTAAACAATCTAATAACACGAGGAATGAATGAGTCCCTGAGTCTATTAATGTTGCATCATGAGAGGAGCATCCGTGTTCAAATAAGCAATTTATTTAATGTTAAACTCATCAAGACCAAATAAAAAAACTGTTTCATTTTCGTTTTTTTTTTCAAATAATATTTTCCTCGAGATAAAGAACATCAGTTAAACTATGTTTAACTTTAGCTTGTTTTGTTTTTTTTCAACAAAAAATGACCCTCTATCAAATAAAATTTTCTTTTGCAAGAAAATCTTCAAATGAATTTTCACCATTTTTTTTCAACAGCTAGAGATGCTAGCTTGTATAACCGCTAGTCGCTACAAGTGCAGCAGTGTATGAGGGGATGCATAATGCAACCTACTAAAAACTAGTGTTATTATTATAAGATCTCGATTTATTTTTTTCTTCTAAAACATGTAACTGTCTGGTAAACAGCTTTAAAAAAAAAAATAGACTTGAATCGTGGACCTTTTTTTGAACCATGTTTTTGTTTTTTTGCCCGTTTTTAAAAAAAAAATCAGTGTTAGAACATGGTGGAAAAGCATCTGAATAAGTTCATAAATATGTGTCTGGAGACGCTCCTCCGCGTCCTCGGGGGTTTGCTAATCAGATTTGAGGTTCAGAACTTGCTAAAGGTTGCGGCGGTTGTTCATTTGTGCCGCCGGCGCCGACACGTGGTCCACGAGCCGGCCTGACAGTGGTGCTGAGCGGGAGCGTTTGCTAATGGAGGGCGTCAGCTGTCATCTTGGATCAGCCGTGAGAGTGTGTGTGTGTGTGTGTGTGTGTGAGGGAGAGAGAGAGGGAGATACAATGTGTGTACGCACACTAAACCGCAGGCTGAAAAACACCCAAAAAAAACAACTTTTCTGCTCATTGAGCTTCACTGGTTTGAACCATGAAACGAAGCTCCTCGTTTTTTAAACTTTTTGATGTGTCAGCATTTTTTCGCCACTAACCACGTCGTCGTTTTTTTTTTCTCCCCCCATCTCTTCTCCCGCCTCACATTCATCCTCAGAAGCAGGAGGAAAGAAACTGCGCAGCACCATCCAGAGGAGCACGGAGACGGGTCTGGCGGTGGAGATGAGGAGCCGGATGACCCGGCAGGCGAGCCGGGAGTCGACGGACGGCAGCATGAACAGCTACAGCTCGGAGGGAAAGTGAGTGAGATCTCAAGATGGTTTTCAACCAAACACACCACACGCCATTTTTTTTCTCTAATTGGCGCCCCCTCCGTTTCAGTCTCATCTTCCCCGGAGTAAGACTCTCCTCCGACGCCCAGTTCAGCGACTTCCTGGACGGTCTTGGACCCGCCCAGCTGGTGGGCCGGCAGACGCTGGCCACGCCTCCTATGGGTAAAACCGACATTCCGGAATTTCATCCGGTTCAGACCAACCTAACCTTTTTTTTTTTAATGTTGAAGGCGACATCCAGATCGGCATGGTGGACAAGAAAGGAGCTCTGGAGGTGGAGGTCATCAGAGCCCGAGGCCTCGTGGGGAAACCGGGTTCCAAGGCACTGCCAGGTCAGCAGAAGACAATCCTCTCGCTCTTCCTAATCGGGAACATATTCCCCGTCGTGATGACACTCATGATGCTTCCGTTTCCTGTCCCCGCAGCACCGTACGTCAAGGTCTACCTTCTGGAGAATGGAGTCTGCATAGCCAAAAAGAAAACAAAAGTAGCAAGAAAAACTCTGGACCCTCTTTACCAGCAGCAACTGCCGTTCGAAGAGAGTCCAGGAGGGAAAGTTCTACAGGTGAGGAACCCGATCTTATGGATATTGATTGTCTCTGGGTCAAAACAAGGGATACCACCAACACATTTGTTTTCGAGCCTTTGGGTCACCTTGATCCAGAGATAACACAAGGGATAACTCAAACTCGTTTGTTTTCAGGCCTTTCGGGTCACCTTAAACGAGAGACAAGGCATACCACAAACACATTTCTTTTCAAGCCTTTGGGTCACCTTGACCTAAAGACAACACAAGGGATAACTCAAACACATTTGTTTTCGAGCCTTCCGGGTCACCTTGACCCAGAGATAACACAAGGGATACGCCAAACACATTCGTTTTCAAGCCTCTTGTCAGCTTGACCCTGAGATAACACAAGGCATACCCCAAACACATTTGTTTTCAAGCCTTTGGGTCACCTTGACCCAGAAATAACACATGGGATACCACATACACATTTGTTTTTCCAGCCCTTGGGTCACCTTGACCCAGAGACAACACGAGGGATAACTCAAACACATTTGTTTTCGAGCCTTCCGGTCACCTTGACCCAGAGATAATACAAGGGATACCACCAACACATTTATTTTCGAGCCTTCCGGTCAGCTTGACCCAGAGGTTACACAAGGGATAACTTAAGCACATTTTTTAGAGCCTTTGGGTCACCTGGACCCAAAGATAACACAAGGCATAACTCCAACACATTTGTTTTCAGGCCTTGAGGTCACCTTGACCCTGAGATAACACAAGGAATACCACGAACACATTTGTTGATTTAGAGTGTACCTGCAGAGCTAGCCTTAGCATTAGCCTGACACAGGTTGTCTATGGGAGAAAAACTCTTCTTCTGTGGTTGATCGACGGTGTGTTCGTCCCGCAGGTGATCGTCTGGGGCGACTACGGACGCATGGACCATAAATCCTTCATGGGAGCCGTTCAGATACTGTTAGACGAGCTGGACCTGTCCAACATGGTGATTGGCTGGTTCAAGCTCTTCCCGCCCTCCTCCCTGGTGGACCCCACGCTGGCCCCGCTGACCAGAAGAGCCTCGCAGTCGTCGCTGGACAGTTTCTCTCGGTCATAGCAGCGCGAGGACGGAGAGCAGTTCGTTGTAGCAGCAGCAGCGCCGCGTCTGCGACCGCAGGTCACGCCCCCCGGTTACACTGCATGCTTGATGTTGTGTCTTCTGAGCCTGTTTCTCGGGGTGCAAAACGTGATCCTGTCTTTTTTGAGCAAAAAAAAAAAAAAAAAAGAAAACGTCGCACACGTCGTGCACGTGGCGGAGGTCGCGCAGCGAGGCGACCCGGGACTGCCCGGCGCCGTTGTTTGTTCGGAGGAAGCCGGAATGAACTCCTTAGCACGAGGAATCAGTCAGTTCCAGGTTTTCAACCAGATTTTGAAGCCATGGGGTTTTGGGGGGGGGAGGGTATCGGGGGGGCGGGTTCCTCGGGAGCCCCCTTTTCTTTTTTTTTTCAGAATGAAACATAAATGTTTGGCTTTTTCTTTTTTTTTATTCGTTTCTTTTCTTGTCTACGTCAGTGTATCTGCAGGGGTTGTTATGATGCGAGGTCAGGGACCTTCGAGGCGGACTCGCCTCGGGCCCCCGAGGTGTGTCCCGGATTGTGCCCGATCCAAAAAAAAAGAAAAAAGAGATAAAAACACCGGGAGGTGACAGCAATATTCGAGGAGGATCCTTCAAGCACCAGATCCAGAATCTTACAATCCACCTTTTTTATTTTTTCTTGAATCCGTCCGAAAACTCAACAGTCGTTTTTTTTCTTCCTTTCTCTTCTTCTCGGTTTGCATGACGACACAAATTTAGCTGAAATAATGAAACGGAAAAGAAAACAATTATTTTCTCGAGGCTGCAACTTTCAACGAAAAGACAAAAGAAAAAAAAAGATTAAATCGACAGCCATTTTCAAAGGATTTCTATGATTTTTTTTAAAAAAGATCAATTTCACTAGTGCATGGTTTTCAAAGGGGAGTGAATGTAACATCGTGATACGACAACTAAAAAAAAAGATCATTAAGACTCAAAAGAGCAGATGAGGAGGAACTAAAATATTTAAGAGAAAAAAAAGTGTGAGGAGGAAAAAAAAAAAAAAGTCAATGTAAATGATTCATGGTAACAAAAAGGCGTATTAAGATAAAACATGATGTGCAAATGTTTATTCTTCCTCGTCCCAGGGTACGTTCTCACCTCACTTTTTTTTACTTTCATTTTGTTCCTCCATTTTCGGTGTTTTCTTTTCTTTACACAAGCATGTTGAAAAAGGAATCCTCTGCAACATGTCTTGGGCACACCTTACAGTAACTCGGCATGTTTTGATAAAGATCAATATTTGGGGGAAAAAAAAACAATTTTTTGCAGATTCTTGTACAGTGCATGTCAAACTTTTATCATTTCTTCCCCCCGAAAAATTGAACGTAAAAATTAGCTCTCGGGGTCTTCCGCGACCCTGAAGTTTAATCAAAACATTCCAACTCTCTCTCCCACTTTCTCTCCCTGATAAGACGTCATTCTTTTTTTATTTCTTTTTTTGTTTTTGTCAGATTTTTCCGAGGGGAAAAAAAAATAATGTGACGAGGAATCTTTTTTTTTTTTGATATAATCAATGGAGGTGGACGACACAGTTGTGAAGTGTATTTTTTATTTCAGTATTGTTGAACGAACATGCAAAAACGGTCCGGGGGGGGGGGCGCACCGCAGGGTGGGGGCGGGGGGAGGGGGGGGTTGGGGGTCCGGACCCGCCGTGTTGCCGTGGTTTCAACCATCGCGGCGTTTGTTTGTGAAAAAAAAAAAAAGAGCTAAATCACGAGTTCAAAAATAAGGGATATTTGCCACATGAAAAAAAATGTTCTGTTTTTCTTCTGTTTTTCGAATGAAAATTCATCGACTATATATTTTTGTTAATTTTTATTTTAAAAGCCAAGACCAGTTTGATTTTTTTTAATTTTATTTTCTATTTTTTAAGTAATTCTGGAAGAAGAAAAAAAAAAACTTGTCTCACGTCTGGGAGGATCTTATAGTTGCAGTATGTCTGAATGAAACTGAGCTGAGGCGTTCTTTCTCCTCCACAGGACTTGTTTTACCATCCAGACAGATTCTATTTTCATCCCCCCATCCCCTCGACACCCCTCCTCCCTCCTCCCAGTGTACATAACTTTTAGATGTCAGGATTTGAATAAACCGGTACCGGTTCCGAACCGCTGGCCTCCTCCGGGAGAGGAAGAACGCCTCACGATGACAAAGACATATGTTTATTTATTCTTTTTGAATGCCTTTTTCAGTTTCTCTTTTTTGGTGCAATGTGTTAATGCCAAGGCTATGTCTTGGTCAAGTATGGTTGAGTACAGAGATTTATGTAAGTTATTTTTCAAATTAAAAATTAAAAAAATTGATATTACACTAACGCTGCGTGTCATATTTGTTGTGGGGGGGATGGGAACACGGTTAAAAGGTTAATAATTCAGCGAATAAAGAAGGAAAACCTATTATTATAGTTTAGTGGAAAACCAGCTATTTTGTCAACGTGGATCAACTTTGTTTGTTTTTTTGTTTTTTTACTAAAAATATCATTTTAATGTTATTTCAAATGCAAAAAAAAACATCCTACATGGAATAAATATAGTAAAGGAAGATACACCAACTCCTACAAAAATTATATTTGGAATTTTTATAAATCATTAGTTTGTGAATGTCTGGATGGATGGATGTATAGGATAGATAGATAGATAGATAGATGGATGTATAGGATAGATAGATGGATGTATAGGATAGATGGATGCATGGATGTATAGTAAGTAAGTAAGTAAGTAATATTTATTTATATAGCTATTTCAGAATCTTGCGAGTTCAGCAGTGTACGAGAGGATGCATGAGATATAGGTCATTCTAACCTACTAAACAATAACGTTATTCATATAAAAGTTCCCTTCTTTTTTTTTTCTTCTAAGCGTTAAACAATAGACTCAACTAGTTTATTTTTTAACCTCTTGTACTGAATGTGATTTATTATTATCAGTGTCATAGTTTAGTTTTTTTAGTGTTATATCTTTTAGTTTCCGTCTCTTGTGTGTTTTTCTTTTCTCTTCACAGGGGTCGGCGGCTGCAGGATCGAGGGGCCCTGAACGCACCGCGAGTGAATTTGTTACCAATGACGTTATGGTTCTGTTTTGCCTCCTTCGTGTTTTGGATTTATTTTGTCAAGTTGACTACGTTTTGGATTTACCCTTTTTAACTATTACCTGCTTGAGCTCTTGAACTTTTATTAAAGATCTTGTCTTTCAGAAAATGTACATCTGCTTCTTTATATATCTTTAGA